>NC_060207.1:217410000-217710000 GCF_021130785.1 Homalodisca vitripennis | reverse complement strand
CAGCAGTATAGTTCATAAACAAGTGCAAAATGAAGGTGGAACCGTAAAAAAAGACTTAATTAAAGTACCGGTAGCTTTATACGCCATTACTAAACCATTTTATCCTCCCGAACCTTATTGTAATAAGCCACTGATTTTTATTTTACAACAATAAATAATACACATAAAATCTCTTTAAATGAATAGAATTTTTAATAGTATATCATATTATATGCTTGAAGGTTATTTTTGACGATGGAAAGATTGTGAAGGAAACAGAATTTTTCCAGACATTTGCCATCGTTCAGTGAAACAAAAAATCAGTAACACTACATTTCGAGATCTGCAATCTGATCTCTTCTTCAGGTAAAGAACTAACCTAATACATAATTACAAACTAGGTTAAAAGAAACAAATCTTACCAAAGCGTTGTGGCACGCCTAAGTCAGGAATCACAACCTACATGTTGATTGTCAACTTCACTAATTCTATAAACATGCACTTAGTAAAAAAATATACCAAACACTGATCATTAAAACTTAAATACAGAATACAGGTCACAATACGTCTTCATTCGTCTACTAACCACCTACGACTGACCAGAGGGACTAGCTAATGGTAATCGTCACGGCTTGCTAAAACAAGATGGCGGAAATAAAAATGAAGGGTGACATAAATTGGCCCTTTCGTTACTATTGGTTGGTACGATATGAACTTCTTAAAAACATATTGTGACTCCGCATTGGTTTATAACAAATATCTGATCCGTTTGATACTTTTGGATTTCTCTTTAGTTCATTTTTTAGAATTGGCAACCAAAGCGGCCTAATCTCGACTGATGGTTGACTGATTGGTTGGTCTGCCAATTTAATGTATGTTGCCCCAATTAATTTCCTTTTGAAGAAATGTGGTTCCCGATTTGTGAGATTGGGTAAGATTTGTTTATTTAACCTAGTTTGTAATTATGTATTAGGTTAGTTCTTTACCTGAGATCAGATTGCAGATCTCGAAACGTAGTGTTACTGATTTTTTGTTTCACCGAACGATGGCAAATGTCCGGAAAAATCCTGTTTCCTTCACATATAATATGCTTCAATTAAACATTCTTCGTGGTTTTGATTATTTTCCAATCATTAGTATTTTAGCGGGAACTGGAGAACGGACTATGATATTAATGGCCACAAACACTAACCTCATCATTTTTCAACACTACATAACCTCAGCATTCGCAAAAGGTCGGCAGGTGGACTGCATTTATCTGGATTTCGCAAAAGCCTTCGACCGGGTTAGTCACAAACACCTATTGGCTAAATTGGACTCTCTAGGATTCTCCAGTTCTCTCCTACAATTCTTCCAATCCTATCTTCGGGGTCGAACGCTGAGTGTGAGGTGTGGTACTGCTATTTCTCACCCCATTGGTGCTGAGTCAGGAGTTCCTCAAGGGTCACATCTGGGACCTTTCCTTTTCAACCTCTTCATCAACGACATTGGTGATGCCCTGACCGCCAAACATCTTTTATTTGCTGATGATGTGAAGCTCTTTCTGGAATCATCCTCGGGCCATGATGTGGACCGTCTCAGGTCGTCATTAAGGGCAGTGGGAGCACTGGTGCTTTAAAAACGCTATGGACCTGAACGTATCTAAATGTTCAGTTATGACCTTTTCCAGATCACGGAATCCACTTTTTCATGACTATTACCTTGGCAGCGAAATTCTCCATAGAGTCTGGAAGATGAAGGACCTTGGTGTCATAACTACTTCAACTCTCCATCCCGATGAGCATGTGCGGTTCATTTGCAGGAGAGCCAACTCCACGCTTGGCTTCATCTTTCGTTTCTCTGGGGGGCTGCATTCTGACTCTCTAGTAACATTGTATAAGACACTAGTGCGTCCGCTCCTGGAGTACAACTCTTCTGTGTGGGCTCCGTATCAATCTACTCTCATATCGGATATTGAGAGAGTCCAGGTCCGATTCATCAGGGTTGTTGGCTGCCGAATGGGATACAACTACCTTGAAGTCCCTGTACCACTACTGAAGTCTCACTTCCGCCTTCATGACTTAGACATTCGTAGAAGGATTCATGACTCAGTTCTCCTCATGAAGTTGATCAATGGTGTTGTGGGCTGCCCTGAGCTGTTACAGGAGCTTCCTTTTCACACTCCTGGTCGTACAAGATCCCAGGATTTGTTTGAGAGGCTTCAGTACTCTACGTTATACCAGCAACGCAGTACGCTCCCACGCCTTTTACAACTCGGGAATGAGATAGGTGGATCTGTGGACTTTTTCTCTCCTGGTGTGGCTCGATTTCGTAGCCAAGCTGTGCGCCTTCTTACTGCGAACGATGGAGTTGGTGATGAGTGATTGGTGGCGCCTTTGGAGGGTCACATATCAGTGTTGTAATGAGAAGTTTTATAAATTACTGCTTGTTGTCTTGTTTTTTATTGCTTGTTAAATGTTATAAATGTATTTATTGTTTGTTATTATATATTATAAGATACATTATTACTTTTTTATTGGTTCATATAGTTGGTGTTATTTATTTGTTGCTGGTTATCTTTGGATGTATTGTTGCTTGTTGTACTGTATTATAGGATAATTTATCTCTTGTTGTATCGGATTTAACATTTCTTATAAAATGGTGTAATGCCGTGTATAAATAAATAAATAAATAAATAAATGGCAATGAAAATAGATTACCTTTCTGCAAATGCTATGTATGTATATAAATAGATAACATAGTAAGAATACATTATTTAAATGTTAGAGCACTACATTGATATATGCTAAGAAGTTTTAATGTCAAGTATGTGATCCAAATCGACAGAAATGTAGAGCAAGCTAAAATATAATCATCTCTATATATGGAAGGCAAAACCCTTCACTCACTCATTCATCATTAGTTATCATTACAACTTCAAAATATATTTAAACTTGAACACATGTATGCGTCATGACTGAAATAGAAAATATGAAACATTTGAATACAGATAAAACATCTAAAGCGGTTCAAATGTAGCTGCAGCCATTATAAGAACTAATTGTTATTTCACATTCACGCTGTCCTGTGAAAATTAAATTTTAAACACACATGTGGCTCATGTTTCCAGGATAAAAAGAAAAGTCTTTAAATGTCGAGACATGTTCGTCTGATGATATCCAAAAAAAGGCGATTACAAAGTAGGTCAAAACGTATTCGTTACAACCTTTCGACACCTGATACACCTAGACACCTTACATAGTGAAATCTAGGTGAAGAGGTGTTTTCACCAGGTGCACAATAGTTAGTAACTTATAGTGGGAAAGTTTAGCTGTATAACGTTACAATGACATAAAATTCTTGTTATGAGTTTCACGAGTGAGCTTAAACAACACATTTCCACGTGGTAACCAACTTACAAACTCTAACTTTCAACATATGTTCTCTCTTGATGTCTGGGTTTAGAGTTATATAACTGGTTGCTCCAAGAAATTGTGTTTCGGGATTTAACATTCTTTGTTACCTTAAAAATCTTTGTTAGAAGTTGAGCAATTAAACTTAAACCAAACGTTCTCACTCCTGCTCTAAACAGGTGCATAATGTGAATTTTATTGTTTCGGAAATAAATAAATAAATATAGTTTACTGATACCTACTAAGTTTGTTTTATTAATTTTTATGTATTTTTTAAATCAAATTTAAGCTTTATTTTAAATGTTTATTATGAGCCTAGTATGGGTATGCGAATAACATGACTACATTCGCATGACTCTCTGGTTCTACATTTACAATTAAATACTATAAAAGATGTTTGTAAATGTAGTATTTGTAATTTCACACTATATAAAAAGGTATACATAAATTTTCAATTAAAAATCAAAATAAAGATTATCATACAATACAGTATATAATGACCAAGATTTTTTCAATGTATTGAAGAACACAGTTAAATGATTTATTTTATAAACGTTTCTGCCAAACTGTTTATCTTATTATCATATTAATAACACTTTTTTACTCATTTAGAAATATAATATGAATTATTCATGTATATTTATATTAGCAATATTTACAGTAAAGTACATGTTATATCACCAACTTAATAAACATATTTTGCATATTTAATGAAACCATACAAGTTTTAGTAAACAAATTTATAAAGATTTTATAGTCATATTCAGATTTTAAGACAAATGTGTGTCAAACTTCTGTATAGGAAAAACTTGGAAAAACAAAATATATTTCTTTTATTGGTTGCACCATGAGGGGTTTTACCATAAGGAGAATGCCTTTATGTATCTGTTTCAAGCCACGTGCATTTAAAATTTCATTAACTGTAGGACATTGGAATTAAAAATCCCTGGTGTGGTTAAAAGTGTTTAATAAAATTTTGTTGTGTTCTTTGAGAACAGGAAACGTGCATTTTAAAATCTCATCGTAACTGGCCTACGCGGAGTTGAAAAATAAAAATATAGATTTTAAAAAGGGTTACAACGCCCTTTTAATCTTTTCGGTTAGCTGATCTTCAAAATTTACTCATTTTTCTATCAATGTTGTCGGGAATTTGTGTTCGAAATAACATCTTTGTTAGACATCAGGTAGTGAAATAAGAAATATGTGTTTCTTCAAGGGTTGTAAAAATATTAAAGCCCCTTTGGATGGTAATCTCCTCGAAAAATCCCTTCTTATTCTATTGACAGACATACTATAAAATGAAAAATATCTTATTATGACCTATTTAAATTAGAAAACAAAAAATTGTTTTCTTTTGTCCTGGTTGGATACTATGTCTACTTTTGTGAGCTGTTGTGCTTGTGAAAATGTTAACTTGCCTGTTAAAGAGCAAAGCCTTTGTGTTTCAAATATTATCAACCTTGATCAACGCGGAGTAAACAATTTTATTGGTAACATTTTATGAGTTTTAACTATTATTACTTGATCTGTGTATTATTTATATTCATTAAATGTATTCTCTATTGACAGCATAGCGTGTGTATGTCAAATTCGATTCTTTCTAGGACATTAAGAAGTTGAAAAAATATAGGTTTTCTAGGGGTTTCAAACTAAATTTAAACCCCATATACATACGAGTAATGCTTTGGTTTATCAATTAAAGCCATGGTAATTGTGCTAAACTTACCTATTTGATATATCTGTAGATTGGAAAATTTGATATGACTGATTGAGTGAGTGACATAGCGCTCTGCCTCTTATACCTGTATATACTCGTAGAGGTTCTGAGCATATGCGCAATTTTACAGAAGGTTCAATGAAAAATATAACAATTTTGTAGGTACACTAGTAATAATGGAAGTAATAAGCTCTGGCTGAGTGTCAGCCACAGAAGCAGCTAAATGTTGAGACAAGATCAATTACTCAACTTTGGCCTCAGACGTGTCGCAGGACACTCTACAAAATTTTAATGAAAAATAAAAAAATATTTGTTCACTCTAGTCACAATGGAAGTAATCAGCTGTGTAGCCGGCTTGTGTGTGACAAGCCACAGAAGTAGTAGGGCCAATATCAATTACTCAACTTTGGCCTTAGGCTTATCCCAGGTCACTCTTCAAACTTTAAATGAACCTTCTTAAACTTTCTTTAAAAACTGTGGCTGAAAGAAAATCATAATTCACTATGGCTTTTAGGTTTAATAGAGTTTCAAGTTTAGTAACACTTTAGCGAATACTTTATTAGCTGACCGTTACATAAGTTACCTTCCATTTTGGTCAGAAGGGAACATCTGCGTGGTCGGAAAACGCTAATATGTTGTATTTTACGCAGCCCTGAACGCAAAACATTTACGAAGTTTTAACTAAATATAAAATCTAACATTTAGTGCCGCTGGAATTATCTTAGTTTTTTCTATGTTTATTTTTGTATATTTTCAAGCTTTTGGGTATAAAGCTGTTGTAAAATAACTATGATATACTATAAGCCGACTAATTATAATACTTATTTGCAAGTTTCTTCTATATAATTGAAGAATACGAGACAGATCATTAAAAAAATTGTCTTATAACCATAAAGTTTCAACGCAATGTTTTATTTAAAAAAAGTAAAGTTTTAACCAAATTTTAGTGTAAATGGTATTTTTAAGTTTTTTTTCTTTATTTCAAGTAAAATGCAATACAAATCTGTACGGATGCTATATATTATAACATTTTTAATGACAAAAAAAACATCGAACGTGACTTAACCAAACGTAAAATTTTACTTCGAGTTACAAACATTTATAAAATTATTATTGTAGAAATCTAATGATTTGATTTTCACGAACTTCATATTAAATTGTAGGAAATAAACTGAAGCAGTTATTTTCATGGATTTTTAGAAAACAAAATTACGAATTTTGTTCATATATAGATCTGTTGTTATACTGTAACGTATTTTCGTCCCTGATAAAGAACACTCGTATGCACCTTAGTGCCCAAACAACATTTGTTTCACGGATCAAACAGAAAGGAAAACAACATAAATCTCGAAGTTATCGATAGTTTGGAATCTGCTGAATACAGATATGGTTATATGGCCGAATTACTCTGTAATATTTAAAATATTATCGAAATAAAAAACGTCTAAATTAGCGATGCCCGGCATTTTGCGCATTGTTTGTACCGTTATAATTATTGACGCTGAGGCACTCAAAGGAATGGGACTCAGAATTAAAATGTTTAATCCTTGTAAAAATGAATAAAAAATACATCCTAATGCTGTTTGGAATCAAGTACCTATTACTAAATTATGTTTTTTGCGAAAAACTTAAAAATGTACAAAGGTTGCACAGGAATATGTTTTATAAGGAAAAGGGAAACAGGATGTTTCAAGTGTAGTGTTGTATTTTATATTTTACCTTGAACACTGCGTTGTCCAATTATAAGCGATTTGTCATATTTAACAAATACATACCGTTTCCAATCTTTTTAAGTCTATATATTGGTCACATTTCTGTTTTTCTATGGGATATCGATGTCACGAGTATGTAATAAATTTTGAGTTTGTGACGCATGTAAGCTAAAACGGTTTTTATGTATCAAACATAATATGGGCTGTCTTTTAAATGATTATAATAATTATTAAAGCACTAAATCAATCATGTAAAACAATTTAAAAGTTTCGAAATTATAAGTTATTTTAATTACTACTATTTTGAATAGTTTTAATAGACAGCAGCAAGTTATTTTATTATCTTAGTTTAGTCTTTGATTCATAAGAAAGTATGCCAGTCAAAATGCTGGATAATAAATGAAAATAGTACCTACATTAATTTAACTAATATGTCAATATTTAGCTAAAGATTATATAATGACTAATGCCAGTTCAGTAAACTATTTTTTATGGATATGATAGTGCTAAGATCATACTCAATGTTACATACGAGTAAAATCAGATTCTCACTTTGTTACAAGTACTTAAGTTAGGTTACTATAGGTTTGATTTGTAATATGTAATTTGCTCGTGTGGAACTCGTATAAGATACGTGTAACTTGGAGCTGAACTCAAACAATACCTGACAGAGAATGTACACGTGTGAGTTTGTCAGAACTGAGAACAGACAGGAGCAACTATGACTATCAACTTGGCTGTCTAACATCATACATGTAATTTGGAACTAGGCTATTATTGTTGTTGTAATTTTCCAGATAAATAACTGAATCCTTTTAATATCATGTACTACTAAATAATTGTTATTAACATGCTTCACGTCATATTTTTATAAGTTAATAAGTAAGTAATCCTTTATTGATTTGTGGTAAGGAAAACGTTTTTAGTCTCTTCTATGTGATTCCGCATGCATGAACTGACTTTCCCATTGCACAATTTACATCCTGGTGTTCCTCAAGATATCTTTGACGGATTCATCGGAAAAACATTTTAGGGACTTTATTACCTCTGTCTGGCACACGGAAAATGTATTTAGTCCTTTAACTATAACGAAAGGTTCTCTAAATTCAAGCTATTTATAGTGTGGAAAAATTGTATTCGTAATTTCCTTTATGTTTTACTAACCTCGCTTAACTTCCCCACATACACCCTGTAAACAATAACGTGCTCAGCATATTATAAAATGCCAAACACTTAATTATGTAAATCGATTGAAATACTGATTCCTACATCTAACGTAACATCTAACAATGATATAGGTTTAAACAGTGAGCATTTGTATACCAATAAAATTTATCGACGTTTAATAAAACCAATACTAACGCCAGAGCTACAAATCCTTGTACAAAGTCTCAAGAGATAGGAAACGTGTGTTTCTGTGGTCGCAAGTGCGTTAATATCCAACTGCCTTGGGTTCCTTGATTTATGGCTTTGAGAGATCCCCTTGAGAGATTTGCAAGTATTGTAATGTTACAAGCATATCCAAGTACTTTTTGTAACATTTATCTTCTTCACTTTCTTCTTATACTTTAGCTTTCATTCATTACTATTTGGATTAAGTATTTTTAAGCTTATATCTACACACATTTCAAGCTTAATAGTAACATATATTGTGGTTAAATATTTACATTCATTACTAGAAGCGCAGTACTGCTGTTGTACTTGAGTTTCTAAAAGATAATACAAAAATGTATTAATGTTTTGATATATTTATTCAAATATTTATTTAAGAAAACAAGCGTGATCTCTGTGATGAAAACATTTTTTCCAACATCAACAATTATTTTCTATGTGTAAGATTCATGATCTTTAAGTAATAAAAAATAACCGTATACGGGATGGAAGTTTTAAAAAACTGGTATTAAATTTAGTATTTGATAGATTTTGTATCATATTCAGAGTTATTGGCCATAAAATTTAAATGTTTTACATGAACTCTAATAACTTTTAAATAACGATTTTTGTTATCTATTATAGACAATCAATAGTAAGAAAGTAAACCATAGAGGAAACTTTAAATTTTTAGAAACATAAAAAGGATTAAATGAAATCAATAAAAACGTCAATTAAGAACTTTCATTGTCAATAAAAAAATAGAATAGATACTTACTATACAATACTTATTTTAATTAATAACAAGTTATTTGGACTATTTGTGACTACTCTTTACGCGTCTGCTCGATAGAGTAAGAACCATAAGAGAATATAATAACTAAGTTTACATTTTTGTTACAAAAAATTAAAGACGGCAATGACTTGGTATAAAGATATGCATTAATGAGAAGGCATAGGCTGCCACAAATAGCTTGGCTTACGGAAGACTAAACCAGCGATCAAAAGCTTACGAGAGGATCCCGGATTATGGCAGGAAATCAATAATTAGTTTCCCAATAATGGGTTTCAAACTGTGGCGATAAAGGAAATAGAGAAGGCCATGTTCTGATTTCGTTGCTGTGATAATTTGGTCTTGAACAGTGGTTCCTAAAAAGGCATGCTGTCGATAAAAGGAGGATGTTTATTTTTTTAGTGATTCTTTTTAATTATGTTTGTAAGTATTCAGATGGTTACGAAACTAAAGTATTTAATATTTTCGCTTACAAAAAAATAATATTTTTATACTCGTAATATTTAATCAAACCCCCATAACATTTAATATAAAATATATCATTAATTTTTTATGTATATTTTTTTGACAAAATAATATAAAATATCTTCTGAAAAATGTAATAACACAATTTGTAATATATATATATATATATATATATATATATATATATATATATATAAATATATATATATATATATAATATTAGGTATTTTATATTATATATGATATTCATTAAGAAAAATATTTTGCACAGCTCCTTATGACGTTATCCTTGTTATATTAAACAGCCTCAAGTCATTTCCTTTAAAACACAAAGGCAGGAGATTACATTGGCCTGGCTTTTAGAGGCATAACACAATCCACCAAGGATATTTATAGTAAAGTTGATAAATTGTAGTGATTAATTATTAATGCGTGAATCATACACGATAAAAGTATATTGCCTGTCATGCTTCCTTAAATTTTAAGGTGTTTTAATGTTCAAACAATACGTCCAATACAATACAGATCCGGCTATGTGCTTATTTTCATAAAGATACATTTGTAGTTTGCTCATTCCTATAGTATGCAATACTTATATCTTCAAATTTGTACTTAGACGTTTTGATTAAGCACCTCTTGTGCCAAAGCAGTTTTTTTTTGGAGAAGTTTAGGATCACCTGATCCCGTGAAGCATGGTGATGGGTTCTAAGGCTGGAATTTGTATCGTATATATCGTAAGTATATTTGTATTCGCAGATGACTCAATAAAATAATCGGACATACATTTTTCTCTTATTTATGTGTCAAGTATCTAACTCTGTATTTAAATTAAATAAAGTTCTAGAAAAATGGCAGGAGACATTTTAATTAGACGACGTCTAGAATTTATGTCACATGAAATTTAATATTACCACGTTTCATTTCATGAAGCGTTATTTAAAATAATTAAATAGTATAGCTGTTCCCTAGTAAATTACCGATACAAAATATTATAACAACCACGAATTTGACTAATGGGAATACACAAGAGAAATTTCCTATAGTCATTCGAAATTGATACAAGTTTTAGTTTAAGATTAATACCGCGTGAACTTGGCTCAACAAAGCTTTATGATGCATTGATAAAATCAATTGATAGGAACCAAAGAAGTATGTTTTCCTTGATGTTCGAGAATAAATTTCCTTATAAATGTTGTCTTAGGCAAATGAAGATCAACTGAAAACATTTTATTAGGCATTAGTCTGGTATTGTAGTTACACTTTTAGAAGGAGGAAGAACTGCACATGCTAATTTCTAATTCTCTCTAAAAATTGCTACTGAGGATACCAGTAGCGTTTGTATCAATTTAAAACCTAGTAATACTGGAAACGTAATGCGTAATTTCTCATTAGTCATTTGGGATAAAGCTACTAAGTAAAAAATATCATTGGAGGAATTAAATTGAAAAATGCGTGATTAAAGAAATATTTGCGACATCCGTCAAATCTTGCTGGTCGAGATAAGAGGAATGCGTACTGATGAGATTATTACATCACTACAAGGATGTTACATTTGGCCATCGCATGTGTATAGGCCTAAATTATAAATTAATACTAATATGAGAGTTTCTTTCCCTACTCATGATAATAGAAATTTTATAGAATTTTCGGTCGAAATTTGTAATGTAAATTTACAAGTTAATACTAAATTACGTTTTTAAAAACAATGGAAAACTTTGTATTCTGGTAAACTACGTTCAAGAATTACGCTAATTTTTCTTAATTAAGTATATCCTGAAATCAATAACGTAAGTTTTAAAACTATAACTTAGTTCAGGGAGAGAGAATATATATCATATAAAAACGATGAAGCAGACAATGTAAGAAACTTACTCTTTTAAAAATGTATTCACATATGCACTACTTTGTTGACACTCCGCTAGATGAAAAGGCAATTATTTTGATTTAGAAATCCTAATTCCTTGCAGTAATTCGGATATACCTCCGGATAAATTAGTGCTACAATAATTACACTAATAATTTTTATTAATTATTATTTTTCGTTCATATAAATAAGTGTGGTATCAATATTTATACGTTATTGTTGAGAAAATTCAAGAGGAAAAGTAAAATACCAACTGACTGATACAATGCAAATAAAATGAATTCTTGTTGAGACATGAGAAGCGTGCAAAGAATTTATGGAATATATGAATAACCAGGCAAAAGACATTTGGAGAGGAAATGTAAGGAATGTAATTGAATCGAAACGAAAATATTTCGATTTCGCTCTACACAAGAAATATCACCGACAATAAAAACGCACACAATTTAAATGCTACAGGGCTAGAAATTTTCTAATTCTAATAACATTTTTACACTTTATTACTATATTGCAACTGGTAATTAAAATTCATAGTAAATTTTTACTATACGTTATACTTTATTAAATGGCTTAAAGTATTTTAAGTAACTATGATTATTTATGATCTTTTTAGCGTTGAAGAACATAAAACTTGATAATATAAAAATGTTATATTGAAAATGTTGGATAATGAAAGTACGTACAATAATAATAAACAAGTACATAAAATAATATAATATATTTTATAACAGCCATACGCAGGCAGAAATATTATGAGTTTTTCTCTAATGTTCAATACAACTTCAATTTTAGCTGTCACAAAGTTTTATTTAAACATCTACATGATTTATAAAAGCTATTGAAACAATAGTTATTTATAATACTTTAAGTAACTATTGAGATTGATCCAACATGAATATCACATTTTTTGTATAATCCTTATATTAAATTATCGTTAAATATCTACAACTATCGATGAATGTAGATAGTATTATTAATATATACCAATAAGACACAACTTTTTCATGCTAAGAAATCCAATATATATAGATTAGAAAATGTGTTAATTCTGGTGTTCAAAATGTTTAATGAGAAATTACCAAAAGCTTTTACGAAAATAATTAGTACCGTAAGATATATTGTTATAAATCCATATACTTGGATTTGGGATCAAGCCTGTGAATAATTTTTTTTTCAAGAATAACTGACCACGTACTTAAGTAGTCATAAACACGTTTTAGCTTTAATAATGTATTTTATTATTTCATTGGCGTTTTTTTTATATAGGGAGTCTTTTACAGTAGAACTATTGTTACAGTGAAACTGCGACCAAATTTCATTAAAAAATTCATTGAAATATGCAACTTGTCATGGTTAATAAAAACAGATTTAAGAGTGTTAATAAAATATATATACATTTTAAATTATCTTTAATATGGACTTAACAAATCACTGAGGTTACACGTACAATTTCAAATATGTAGCCATTTTAATAAGGAAACTTTTTATTACTATGTTACCACTATCCCTTATTATGGTACTCAGTTTAAAAGTAGAAATTTATTTATTCTGTTATTACATCATTACAATAATAGATACCCATAGGAATAACGTAAAAGTGTAGGCTATGCCAATGCTCAAAAAAATTCAATAGAGTGTTTTCATAATAAAAATGGAATACATAGATAAGAAAGATTCAAAAGCATTTAACACATCCAATCTATAATTTATTTTGATCTCAAGATATCTTTTGAACAGTCTGGCAAAGTTTTCAGCTCTTCATAAATAATTTTTAAGAACGCTCTTGCACTAAGTAAGAAACTTCGAACGTCTTTGGTAGCTACGAATAATCTGCAATAATTTTAATAATAAAATGTATTTCAATATGAATATAAAATGTTGTTACGTAAAATTAATATTTATGTTGAAAATTCAATTTATATTTCCATCTGAAAAAACCAAGTAATGCAGATATAGAGCGGGAAAACGCGGGTCTTGCAGAGATTAGGTTTTAAATTGTGTCAGCGAGCGGGAAATGACACGGGTATGGAAGTACCTGTGAAAATGTTCAACAACTCGTTTATTATAACCACATCGCGTCTGCAGCCTTCCATACTTTTCTAACAAATATAACTATAGTGTAACATACAGGATGTCTTGTGATAAAATATTAATACAATTTGTAGCACGTAAAAATAACAAATAATACACTATATTGTGTCTTACATATACACAATACCGTAACCGAACTCGACGTTGCTCACATAAACATAAGACTACATGAAAAATTTCCAGTCCATACATGAGATCGATCTTGAGAAGTCTTTCAAACAGTTAGGCAGACAAATAGATATTGAATTTTTCTACCTTGTCGAATAAGCTTTGCTAAGGCTTAGGATACCAAATACATACGAAGGTTGGTATGTATTTGGTAACTATGAATAGTCTGAAATAATTTCAAAATAACGAGTTCTTAAAATAGTTATTGAAATATTTAAGCTCGATTCAGTACATAGAAGTAGTTCAATTTTAAACAAGTTACTTTTATTGAATGACAGTATATGCTCGGAGAAAGTTACAAGCTAATAGTAAGAATGGCATACCATTTTAAAGCCTATTAAATGGCAAAGTTTTTAATATCACTTGACACATTCTTGCGTACAGGGTGTGGGTAAAAATATGGGGTTCAATGATATTTCAGTTTTTCTGAAACTTAGCAGCTTGGGCATTTAAATCGACCTGAAGCTAAATTTTCTTTTCTTACCGTTTGAACCGATAACTTTTTCAAATCGAAAATTTAACGGAGAATCTAAAAATTGTGTAGTTTGCTCACATATGTCTATACGTTGCTGAGAAATATCAGATTTTACGTACAAAAACACGGGTTTTTTTAGAAAAACTGAAAATAATTCATTTCAGACCTAATTTTTGGAGTTAGACTTTTTTATAACCACCATTGTATCACATTTACATTGCATTATAACCCAAAAAAATTTTGTCACACAAAGAGCCACTCACCCTGTATATATATATATATTATATTGTAATATAATATATTATATTATAAGAATTATAAGTCATTATATGACAATTTAGGCTAGGATCCAAACATTATTAGATGAGAATGTACTGAAAAGAGTAATTTGTGGAGAAGAACTCTCCACTACTGCAATCTATTCCGTATCTTGTACGAAGACAAGAATCCCTTCCATTCCAACATGGGTGTAATCTGGCATTTCATTTTGTTTCATTTGTCTTTACGTATCTTTGTAATTTGCAGTTACTGATGGATGACTGTTTATCACAAAAATCTACCCCTTAATGTTTAAACCACTCAGAGGCTTAATAACAATAGTATTATTGTAATGTTGCCTGATTTACATGTGTATAAAGCTCCCTGAAAGAAGGTTTCTGTCTTAGGAACATATCCCTGTAAAAACAACATCGTTCATAACGGTTAAGTTCGAAACAGCACCTGTTTCTTCGTAGTTCTACAAAGTTTCTTACGTCAACATGGGCTCAGCAGGACCTTCCTTATCTGGCACCAAATCAACCTCATTACACGAAGACTAGATGTTTGGAAACCCCTATAAAAACTATTAAAATTGCTCTGGGTTTTAGTGATTCAGGGTGAAAAAAGTACATAATGCGCACGTTAAAACCTTATAGAGAGTTTGGTTAAAATGTACTCTAATTTCGTAATATTATAGCCAATAACCGAAATTGTACATGAGAAATCTCACAAATAAATAAATAAGTAATACTGCAACTAACTAAAACGAAATATTTTCATACTACATAATTTTCTAATTCATTTTACGAATTAAAATTGTATAAAGTGCGCGACAATGAAATATGCAATATTTGGAGAGACTTTTGGAGAACTTTGATGAGAGGCACTCAGCTACATAAGAGTAAAGGCTGGGTAGAGTGGTGTCCTCAAGTAGTGTAGGTTTGAACTGAGGCTTTCATTGGCACGTTTCATCCCACTTAGTCTGTATCGGTAGCTCTACTGTTTTCATAAACGGATTAACTCACAGTTCGGAGACGCTAGTTTTATTGAAGCAAGCTACAACACTTATAAGTAACTAATCTTAGAAATGATGTGAGTTACCACCGCTCTTAGATTATATCGTGACCAAATTGATAAAGTAGCGAATATGCAAAATTTTCGAATCTGGGCTAATGTGCTAAACAGAAAGTGGCTGAGAGAGATCTTACACTCCAGTAAAACAACGAATGTGCAGACCCAATAATAACAACAGTAATCACAATGTTTATTTTAACGAATCTGCCCTTGCCGCACTATTCACAACGCTAAACAGTCGTATATGAACTACTCACAGGTAAACAAACGAATATGCCACATTCTCCTTTTTTACCAAAGTATATTATTTATATTGCAAAAGGCTAAACAGGCGAAAGTGGCACATTCGCTGCTTTATCTAGGTGAATATTTCTAGTGCTGAAGTGATTTAATTAACGAATTATTTGATTGCATCTAAAGAAAATAAAATATCCCTTCTGTATTAACTCTTCCATCAAAAATCATCATACTGTATAAGATATTAGAATAACTAAACTACCCCAGCTCTCCATTATTTAATAGCTGGTTACACTTAATTTGTCTTCTGTGGAATCAGCTGATTAAAAAAAACAACACACCAGTGAATAAGTTTATAGTTTTGTTTTGTTGACATTCGTTGTCGTTGATGTTAAGGCTCATTTATCTTTTTTTATCTTTTGAGACCAACCTGGGTACTCAAGAAAACTGTCATTTTCTGCAGGCTGCCATATCAGATGTACACAACTCTATAGGTCTCTAAAGAGAAGAGGCATCTGAAAATAATAACGTCGGACCTGGAAAACTGGTTTGAAGTAGTGAGCTCAATGATACAAATATAATTCACAGTAACAACTCAGCACTTACAGAAGATACCCAACATTGTTTATCACCAAAAAAAGCGAAAAATATCAAAAAATGGAGTTTATAAAAAGACAAGACAAAAGGCAAAAAGACTAAGAGGGCTTGAATATTGTACTGTAAAAGGAAAATTAGTTAATTCAAGGCCTCTAAAACAAGCAAGATGCTCCGGCCGTGCCAAACACAAATGCTTAAATAATGTACCAGAAGAACAACGAGAAAAAATCTACAACGATTTTCATCAATTGCCTTCCTTATCGGAACAACGGCAGTTTCTTGTCAAACATGCCACTGTGGACCAACTTCAAGGAAAGTTACAAAAGCAGTGGAATCACGCAGAGCTTTCACCAAGAAATACACATTTGAAGTTTGTCAAAAATTTTTTCTCTTTACCCTGAATATTTCAGAGTCACTTATAAGAGGGGCACGTGAAAAGGTTAACTCGGCGGGTGTTCTCCTCCCCGATCTAAGAGGAAAGAAAGATCCACCAAACAAAGTAAGTCCTGCCACTGACAAGTTTATCAGAGAACATATTTTGTCTTTCCCAAGAATGGAATCCCATTATGCAAGAAAGAAATCTGAATATCAATAATCTAGAGAGTGCACTAAAATGTAACAATTATGCACAACTTGTATAAAGAAAAATGCATTGAAGAAAACAAAAATCCAGTATCTTTGAGAAGTATCGACGGATCTTTCGTGAATACAAACTGAAATTTCACAAACCTAAAAAGGATCAGTGCAAGAAATGTATAGCTCACGAGAACAAAAACACGATGCTGATTATGATGATAGTCTGTATATTGAGCACTGTGAGCGTAAAGAGGCAGCACGAAAAATCAGAGACAAAGACAAGGAAGATGCAACAGAACAACAAAATGTTTTTGGCAATCCAATCGGACCTTCAAGCTGTTCTCAACACACCAAAGGGAGCCAGTTGACCATTCTTCTACGTAAGAAAGTTGGCTGTGTACAACCTAACCATCTACAATCCCAGGACGCAAGTGTCACCTGCTGTTGTCTGGGACGAGACAGAAGGAAAACGGGGCAGTACAGAGGTTTCTACCTGCATCTATACATTTTTAATGAGCCAGACCAATGTTGAATTTGTTACAATGATGTCGGATAGCTGTGGAGGACAAGAAAAAAATTTTTAATTCATTTTAATGTGTATGAATGTTATCAAAGAGCATCCCTCAATTTCTCAAATCGATCACAGATTTTTTGAACCTGGTCATAGTCAAATGGAGTGTGACTCCATACATGCAAAAATAGAACATCATAGTAAAAATGTTTCCAATTTTTACTCCAGAGGGGTGGTGCCAAGTAATACGAATAGCAAGGACCAAGCCAAAACCATTTGAAGTGATGCCTTTATGCCATGACGATTTCATAGATTTTTTCTGTTGGCCAAGACAAGATTGCTTTTGTGGACCCAGAAAAATAATAAAAACCATCTACCTTTCAAAAAGCTATTTGGTTTCCAATACAGAAAAACTGACCAAGATGAATTATTTGTAAAAACAGATTACACAGAAAATGCGGCCTTTTTTTAGGTACGTTATAAAGGTGAACAAAAACAAAAGGGTCAGGCCTTCAAATAACTCTTTAGTTAAACCGCACAAGACTAGATTCCCAGTAACGACAAAAAAGCTGAAAGACCTTTCAAAAACTCTGTAAAGATCTGCAGATACCACGTATCTATAACGGGCTTTTACAACAATCTCCCCTCTGAAGATAGTGTACGAGATGGCCTCCCAGAACCAGATGAATCTGAAGAATCTGGTACTGACTAATCAAAGTTTAACCACGTTTAAGTTTTGAAAATAATATTAAAAAATTTCATTTGTTAATTTGATTGTAGTTGTTCAATTTTAAATTAATTATAATATAAATGATTGTGCTGATTTGTACTTGCATTGTTTTTTTCTCAGTTCCCTCATCTAAGAAACCTATTTTAACAGGTGAAAATAGGGATTATGCTTAAACAATAATGCAGATTCGCTACTTCATCGTAGCCTAACAAAATTGGTACGTATATGATAGTCACTTTGGTAAACTAACGAATCTGATTTTTTTGGTAAATGTAACCATTTGGCAAATTTTAATAATACACATTTTTTACAGTGTTTTCCAAGGTTTAAGGATCAGTAGTTAAAGTATAAATAACAAAAATACCGGATTTTTTTGTTGTACCTTAAACTGTTTTTCAGCTCTCCCTGTAAAGTAGCCGATTTGCACATTCGCTACTTTACCAATTTGGTCACGATATGTTGTACCTCCAATGTTAAAGTCAAGAATTAATATGGAGCCACGTATAAATATGGACAGTAACTTTACGCGAGAATCTCACAAATATTGCTCTGTTTGCAGGATGTAAGTACCCACAGGGTACTACAAACCAAGGTTTAGGAATTATATCAATTTATATCTGATCACTACTATCCCATCACAACAAATCATCAATAATCATGCCAGTTCCTTCGGCCTAAAAACTCTGAACATTGAGATAATGAGATTGTTTATATGATTTTTAAAAGAAGCTCAACTGATTGGGCAATGAATACAGGCTTTCTGCTTCTCTTTTTCTAAAAATCACCGTTTCATCATAAAACCGTCCCCATGTTTTCTGTGTTTTAGATTCAGTAAACGTGGCGTGCCACAATATTTTACATTTTACCTAATTTCATATTTAGCCAACCTCGTGTACCTTAAATCCGCACACATTTAGAGGCTTTTTAGCAATTTTGAAATAATGAAATATCTAATGAAATAAACAGACGTTCCTGCCACCTTGTCAAACTAAGTTAGTAATGGTGTGGTCTATTTTTACAGTGCAATACTATATTTTTATGCTATTGAAAGATGAGATTATACATACATCCTCAAATCCATTTATGGAGAACCCGAAGCGCTCTAGAACATTTATGGAATGCATTTATAAATATGGCTTTCATGACCTTAAATATATAATAATATATCATCCACTTTTCCAATAACAATCGAAACTCACAAAATATTTTGTAACGCCCATTGATAGTAGTTATGCATTGGCTTCAATTGTTAAAAGCAATCTTATATATTGTATTCTAGTGTTAAGAAAACTAATAAAACCTTTTCAACTATTGACTTTAATAAGTTTTAATATTCATATAATGTAAAAACCCAAATTATTGTTTATTATATAAATAGAATGTATATCTACTTCGTATGAAGCTGTTATAATAAATGCGTCCACAAATGTACTGTTATAAATAATAAATCAACGCCACCGAAACTATGAATATTAATAGTAGTAGAACCACCATAAGGTTTAATAAATTAATTTTATGTTGAACAAGGTTTACCAACTAATGGCGTTTTATGGCTTCACTCGATTCCAGGATGATTTGTGCATATCCACAAATTGGTTAGCTATCGTCATATATTAGATATGCTCAAGGCATAATATATACATGAACAACATTTCATGTCTTCTCGTATCGATTTTATGAGAAATGTCAGTTCCTAATATTAGTTCCCAATATGTTCGTTTCTTAACATTTTGTAGGGATATGTATTACTCTTGCTACAGCAATATCTACACTAGCTGTCTAACGTCTATCTGATTTATTGAGGACGTAAGACCTTAAGTTACCAAACAACCCAACAAGAGTGACGGCAACCACACAATCTGATATCCAAAACGTAATATGAAACCTCCCTAATGTCGCAGTTTGTGTTGTCAACACAGCTATTTCATACAACTACGGCCAAGAAGCCTCAATATATGGAAGAGTATTCGCACGTGATCAAAAAATGTAAAACATTAGAAGAGACACAATGCCAGAATACCCATCAGCTCGTCAAGCTAACCCCACTCTAAGGCATAGTCCAATTGCCTTAATGGTTCTGTTTCCAGTCTCCGACAAGGTCAATAGAATCATAAAGCAGTTCTCATCCAAAATTTCAAACAATAAATATTTACTGTAGATGTCGTTCATAAAGAAATGCTCTTCCCATATTGTGATTCCTCTAGCCTGTCTATTAAATTTGTCATTTCGTATTGAAGATTTCCCGTCACTCTGCAAGGTTTCAAAAATAATTCCAATG
Source organism: Homalodisca vitripennis (assembly GCF_021130785.1). NCBI lineage: Eukaryota > Metazoa > Arthropoda > Insecta > Hemiptera > Cicadellidae > Homalodisca > Homalodisca vitripennis. Next base: position 217,689,712 of record NC_060207.1, on the reverse strand, counting down.
TGTAAAAAAGACGATTCCACACTAATCAATTTATACAGGCCTGTCTTCATTTTGCCAGTCTTAAGATAAATACGATATGATACCCGAGTCTTACCGGTATGATTGTGGAGGGGCTGAAAGCTAGAAATCGCACTGTATATTTATTTATTTCCCTATCAAAAGCTTTTTATTGCCTTTAAAACGCCACACTGCTTGAAAAATTAGAATCGAGTGGCAACCGAGAGGTGTGCGCCCCTCTTGTGGCTTTGCCTCATCTCTAAGTCAAAGAACTCGAGTCTTCCAAATTTCAAATCTCGTTTCAAATTATTTAAGTATGAGCTATGGGGTCCCTCAAAGATCTACTCCCAGTCTCATTCTCTTCCGGCCTTATGACAAGAACATAAAATCATGCCTAACGCTCAGTGCGGTCGAACAATACCTTGATGATATAACTTTATGCTTCAACGATATTTCCGATTCAGGTTTTTAATGAAATTTTCGTCGAAAATAAGTCAAAAGTGTACAGAAACTCAATATGAAAGCTTTTTTGAAATCCAATGTTAAAATTTCTATCAATGCTCGGTACACTTTGAATGTGGTTTAACCGTAATTGTAGATAATATCATACTAGATGAAGTTTATTCTACAAAATCCTTGAAACTAATTTCATTCAACATTAAAAAATAATCGTTTTTGTACCTTTTACTTGATAGAAGTCTTGCTGTTTTTATTAAGTCTGAGAAAGAATGGGTCGATGGGGCATGGTCTGCGTCCCTTCATATGTTTTTACGCTTTAGTAAAAGTTTCTTACCCTGTCTTATTAGATCCAATCAGATTCGAGTACCTTAGATGCAAATATTCACAGCTTTGTTCATAGAGATAAGTTTTAACATTTCTTGAGGTAATATGTGGAATCACATATAAATCAATAAATACGTGTTTGACTTTGGCGAGGTAGGATTAACGCAAAAATCAATAAATTCATGTATAATACATTATGGTGCCAGTATGACATCATTAAATATATTTATAATTAAAATAAGTATTTGCATAATATAAGTTCTTTTAAAAACGATTTTATTATATATAAGCATTGTTTCAAATAGTATATGTAGAATAACCTGATGTTGATTGAAACGAACAAAAGTATTTCATTCTTCATATTCAACTTTTGAATAGAATATTTAATTTAAAAAGTTTCCGCCTGAATGGAATCGTAATCTCATTTTTTCTTAACCATCACTATGATGCTCAATTTTCATCCAGCTCGGCAATGTTACAAAATGCCTTAAACCATAAAGCACCACAACCATTATCTCAATCGATCTTGGTTCTTAGTCATAAAAATAGGTAAATTTTACCATTAAATTCTCCAAACATAAACAATACTAATTCGTGTTGATTTTTACCAAAGTTTTATTGTTAGGGAAACAGAGAGAAGTGGGAGAGAAAGAGAAGGGTAGTGGAAGAATGAGCGAGGAGGTGGACAGGTAGTGAGATATTATGTTCAATAATACTGCAGTACAGTCACCCATCAGAGTCGTGACATATGAGTGACGGGCACCTCGCTGATGTTTGTGATGGAAGATTAAATAGTTGTAATGCTACAGCGCATGGTGTATACAATTTGTATTTATAAGAACGATCATAAGCATATGTATAATGCAGTATAACGCAGGCCCACTGCAAAAGCTGGTCAGACTCTCATATTTCAGTCACGTTACGCATAGTAGATGAGCCAGTTTCCGATCTCTATTATTTATGTTGCTATTATGATTTCCAGCAGAAAAAGTAATACAGAAGTACAAGATGTATTGTTCCTTCTCAACAACTGTGTAATCCTCAGTAATGTTGAATAATAAAATATTTATAAGAAATATAACAAGAATAATGTAGTCTATTCTCAAATGTAACAATATTAAACGGGAATTACCTGTATGAATTTGTACGTATATTAAATATTGCTTAACCTCTCATTCATCCTCGTAATTTCTTTTTTTTGTTCATCCTTTTACATTTTGATAACTAATGATAGATTTTTTTAGGCTAAACTTAAACAGTTAAAACTTTTTAAATCAATGAATTTTCATATAATAATTTAAATACTATTATCTAAAACACTAAAACTGTTCTGCTCGGTTTGATTACAAAATCTTTTAGCTCAGAAATTGTCTTCAGAGGCTCGTCACAAAAATGTGGTAAAGGTAAGCCCATATTCTATCGAATATAATCTCTATTGTATACTAGCTATTACTTAAATTTAAAAAGAATTATATAAACTAAATTGATTGAAATTGATTTATTCTTGATAAAATGTACATAGGCATTCATTAGAAAAAATACAGCACTTCTATTTTATATGCCCTACTCAGTCCCAAGCTTGAATCTGTAGTTATTAATAAAAGCATTAATACAATCATAGTGTTTTTATTTTCAAATAATTTACCAATTTCTAAGATAATTTATTTTATTTCAGTTGTTAACCAGAAATTTTTTTTCAGAGGAATCTGAAAATATAAAATGTTTTATTAGATTGCATTGTATTAGAGAAATAAATTAAGAATAATGTACTACCTGCGTGTTGCAACACTTAGAAATTAGAGACACTTAGTCTACTAAAAAGCTCTGGTTCACTCGGTAGTCATCCATTCAATGCTAAATTAAGAGTTGTTATCATTGTTTCTTTAGGATTACAGTTTCGTCAACATTGGTGTTTAGATATTATCTCAAAGCATGTCAGAGCAAACCAGTTGTCTACACATAAAAAATATGGTTAGAGGTGTTGACACAAAATCAATCGTTGAGTTGAGCTTTATTTGTGTGTATACAGTATACTGTATATATATATATATATATATATATACAAAATATTGTCATTCAAAGGTCATTGAGAAAATAAAAATCGGCTATTGGCATTTTTACAAATGTTATTAATGAATATATATATATATATTTGTGATAAATATCAATTACTTTTAAGATTAATATTATTGTTATTTCCTGAAAGTAAATATGAACACTGTATACTCTAGTCAAGTTGTTAATTATATTTTGATAATTCCAATATTTGTCATAGTATAGATGAAATTAGTAGATACACACTTTTCTCATTTCCGTTTTCAAACTTCCTTTCATTTCATCATAGCATTGATTTGGTGGGGCACTGCACCGACCTCAGTAAATTTTTCACACCTGGACTACCAGGTTCGTTAATCAATTAAAGCAAATACAGTTCGTCCTATTAGTTTCTAGCACTACTTAATATCTTAAGTCAATATGCATATGGTAATAATTATTGCATAATATAAAATAATTATCAATACAACTACAATATATGCGATAGTGCCAATTACACACAAGAGCGATTCGTAGTAACCATACGAATAAAAGAAGAACATATACAACACGCAACATTATTGTTTAACTTGCGTAATCCTTTAACCAGCTTCTTACCATCTTCTGTAATAACTTAGGCTACTGGTTTCTTTCTAGATGTCATCTTTTGTAGTTGTATTCAAGAAACCTATTTTTTGTTTCCTGTAAATGTAAATTAAATCCAATTAAAGTAATATTTAGTTTAAAAAATGTATCGAAAAAGACAAAAATGTATTTTTCAAGAAAAAAATGTAAACAGCGATTTTTTTGAAACTGGATGTCTTTTTTGCCGTAGCTACAGCTACAAAATTATTTGTATTATTTAGTACATGTGCATGTATAATATGAAATATAATTATCACGACAAATTCTAAATATATATGTATAAAGTAAATATATATATATATATATATATATATATATATATATATATATATATATATATATACATATATATATATATTTACTCATCGTTTAGATTAAAAAATTGTTTTAGCAATTTGATTTTTCTGTTGCAGCTATACCAATGGGCCTAATTGGTTTAGGCAGCATCTACTATGAATATAAAAATCAGTTTTCTGTATATACATACACATGTTTAAACATAACAATATAATCTTATAGGCTAATTTCTGAAAAATATATTTTTTAAATAGTTAAGATTTATTTACGGTTTAATGAAGCAATTAGGTCAACAAGTGGAATAAAATTAAATTTACAGTAAAGCAAGTTTAAGTCGAACAAATGGTTGTGACCTTAACAGGATGTAGTTTCAGCAATGTAGTTTAACCCATGGTAGTTATTACCACGTGCATTGTAGCTGTGACTAATATAGCCTGGAGGGATATCTAGGTAACATGCATGGTAAATAACTTGCTCTATGTACTGCATGTATTTGTTACTTATGTACGTCATTCAGCATGATTCAACGTTATGAGTACAATAATATGTCTGTTTAATTCTGTTGCAATGCAGGACTCTATTCAAATCTGTGGACTTAAATAGGATATTCAAACCATTCATAACTTAAATAGAATACAGAAATGTAGAACTAGGCTATTTTAGTTGTAATTTACCATTTACATACTGAATCCTTTGAATTACTTGTACTACTAAATAATTGCATACTACACTTCATATATTTTATAAGTTATAAGTAAGTATTCATTTATCCCTTTTTCGATTTGGGTTAAGGGGAACGTTTTTTAGTCCCTTTTATGTGTATCCGCGTCTGGTTGGACAATAAATATATAATCTGTTGTTGTGGAAAATAAAAGGAGTAACTCATATTATAACTTTATATGTTTGTAATAATTTGTATTGACTATTATTTAAAATACACAAGCTTTTAAATAGTATTCTTAATTAAATTTTATGGAATTCCATTGAGGGTTCTATTAAATGATACAAAAGCTATACACTAACTGAATGAACTTTATTCTAAATATTTGTTATATTTATCGATCAAGAGGGAAAAATAAAAAAATATATATGTAGCCCTTATAGATACGTAACATTTATTAATGTTATATATATGTTATATGATGTTATGTTATAAATATATATATATATATATATATATATATATATATATATATATATATATATATATATATATATATATATATATATATATATAATACCATATAATGTAATATATACAGGCTGTAACAGAAAGGTTGGGCTGGCTGTGCATTTATATATTTTATGTTTGATTTTAGGTTAAAAATTAAGTATAACTTTTTTTGGAATTTCTACTTCATTTAGCCACTAGACGATATTTTTTTACAAATTATTATCTCTCTCTTATTTAAAATCAACAGAAACCAAATTTATCACATAGGTTTCAACGAGTAAAGGAAAGTAAAAATGTAATTATATCACTTTCTTTAATATTAACGATGCATGTTAAAAGAAATTTTAAATTAGTAATAAGAGTATGGTTATAAAACATCTACTAGACATCAAATAATTCCAGAATTTTATATCAATTCCAACGATACTAGTTTCAATTAAATTTGTCCAGGCATAAGCGAGCATGGCCACTTTAAATTACGCTTGTACCTGTACAAGCCAGAAACAGCAAACATAGCTTAGAATCACACACAAAATTAAAAAAGGCCAATAACTTTGAAGTTCTACAAAATATTTAAATAAATACAAAGGTTTAAAATATAATTTCTTTGGTAATCTAAATTTAAAATTGTTTTGTATACAAAACTTGGTGTTTCTGATTGTTCGATTACCAGAGTGGTGCGTCATATTGATAAGCAGCTCATCCTGCTTACATTTTTGAGTAAGGGAGTCATAAACCCACGTTAAAGTACGTAACCCTCGAAGAACCAATTCAAAAATAAAGTGGCTTTTGCCGAAGCCACATGAAATTTCTGCCCAACTCTCGGTATGATCACTTTTGCCTATTAAAATAACAAACACTTTGCTCCCCTTTACCTCATTGTCAAATATTCAGTGACAGTACAGGATCACATATCGGTTCTGTCAGCGACTCGGTAATGCATCAACTGACTTTCACATTGTACAATTCACATCCTAGTGTTCCTCAAGATGTCTTTAACGGATTCATCGGAAAAATTCGAGGGACTTTATTACCTCTGTCTAGCACGAGGAAAACCTAGTTAGTCCTTCAACTATAACCAAAGGTTCTCTAAACTAAAGCTATTTATAGTGTGGAAAAATTGTACTCGTAATTTCCTTTAATATGTTTTACTAACCTCGCTTAACTTCTCTACATACAACCTGTAAAAATTAACGTGCTCAGCATATTATAAAATGCCAAACACTTACTTATGTAAAACGATTGAAATACTGATTCCTACATTTAACGTTCTACAATGATAGACGTTTAAACAGTGAGCATTTGTATACCAATAAGATTTATCGACGTTTAATAAAACCAATACTAACGCTAGAGTTACCAATCCTTGTACAAAGTCTCAAGAGATAGGAAGCGTGTGTTTCTGTGGTCGCAAGTGCGTTAATATTGAACTGCCTTGGGTTCCTCGATTTATGGCTTTGAGATATCCCCTTGAGAGATTTGCAAGTATTGTAATGTTACAAGCATATCCAAGTTCTGTGTAACATTTATCTTCTTCACTTTCTTCTTATACTTTAGCTTTCATTCATGACTATGTGGATATAAGTATTTTTGAGCTTATCAAAATCTACAAATGTTTTCAAACTTATTAGTTCATATATTGTGGTTAAACATTTACTCTCATGACTAGAAGCGCAGTACTGCTGTTGTACTTGAGTTTCTAAGAGATAATATTTAAATTTATTACCGTCAAGATATATTTATTCAAATATTTATTTAAGATATCAAGCGTATAGCTCAGTGATGAAAAGCTTTATTCTGACATCAGAATTATTTTCTTATGTGTAAGATTTAATATCTGTAGTAAATAAATATCCGTATACGGGATGGAAGTTAAAAGAAAAAAACTTATATTAAATTGAGTATGTTTAATATTTTGTATCATATTCAGAGTTACTGATCATAAAAATTAGACGATTTACATGGACTCTAATTACTTTTCAACAAATATTTCTGTTATCTGTTATCGACAGTCAATAGTAAAAAAGTTCACCATAGAAGAAATTTTTAATTTTTAGAAACATAAAAAGGATTAAATTAAATCAATAAAAACATCAACTAATAACTTGCATCATCAATAAAAAATAGAATAGATACTTACTATACAATACTTATTTTAAAAAATAAAAAGTTATTTGGACTTTTTGTGACTACTCTTTACGCTTCTGCTGGTTTGACCAAGAACCACAAGAGAATATAATAACAGAGTTCATAATTTTGTTACAATCAATTTAAGACTTCAATGACTCGGTATAAAGGATGTTCATTAATCAGAAAGCATAGCCTACCACAAATAGCTTGGTTTATGGAAGACTAAATCATCGGATAAAGGCTATAGAGAGGATCCCGGATTAAGGCAGGAAATCAATAATTAGTTTCCCAATAATGGGGTTTCAAACTGTGGCAAAAAGGGGAATAGAGACGGCCATGTTCTGATTTCGTTGCTCTGATAACTTGGTCTTGAATAGTGGTACTTAAAAATGCATTCTGTCGATAATAGGAGGATGATTATTTTTAATTATGTTTTGTAAGTATTCAGATGGTTACGAAACTAAAGTATTTAGTAATGTCGTTTATACTAAAATAAAATATTTATACTCCTAATATTTAATCAAACCCCCAGAACATTTAATAACAAATATATCATTAATTTTTAATGTATATCTTTTGACAAAATAATATAAAATATCTTTTCAAAAATGTATTCAAGATTTTAAACAAAATTATATTAACACACATAATACTAGTGTTTTCACACATTCCAAACACTATCTTAAATATACAATATATATATTATGATATATATATATATATATATATATATATATATATATATATATATATATATATATCATAAAAGTGTTTCAATGATCAAACAATATGCCCAATACAATACAGATCCCGCTATGTTTTTTTTTATCAAGATACATTTGTAGTTTGCTCATTCCTATAGTATGCAATACTTATATTTTCAAATTATTACTTAGATGTTTTGTTTAAGCACCTCTTATACCAAAGCAGTTTTGTTCTGGAGAAGGTTCCCGTGAAGCATGGTAATGGGTTCTAAGGCTGGAATTCGTATCGTATATTTCGTAAGTATTCTTGTATTCGCAGGTGACACAATAAAATAATCGGACATACATTTGTCGCTTATTTATGTGACAAGTATCTAACTCTATATTTAAATAAAATAAAGTTCTAGAAAAATGGCAGTAGACATTTTAATTAGACGACATCTAGAATTTGTGTCAGATGAAATTTAATATTACCACGTTTCATTTCATGAAGCGTTATTTAAAATAATTAAATTGTATAGCTGTTCTCTATTAAATTACCGATACAAAATATTATAACTACCACGAATTTGACTAATGGGAGTACACAAGAGAAATTTCCTATGATCAATCGAAACTGTTACAAGTTTTAGTTGAAGATTAATACCGCGTGAACTTGGCTCAACAAAAGTTTATTATGCATTGATAAAATCAATTGATAGGAACCAAAGAAATATGTTTTCCTTTATGTTCGATAATAACGTTCCTTATAAACGTTGTCTTAGGCAAATAAAGTTCAACTGAAAACATTGTATTAGGCATTAGTCTGGTATTGTATTAAAATACCGCTACACTTGTAAAAGGAGGAAGAACTGCTACGTTCATATTCCCTCTAACTGAGGATACCAGTAGCGTTTGTATCATTTTAAAACCTAGTAATACTGGAAAACTGGAAAAGTAATCCGTAATTGCTCATTAGTATTTAAGATGAAGCTACTAAGTAAAAAAAATATCATGGGAACCATTAAATAGAAAAATGCGTGATTAAAGAAATATGAATTTACCTTTGGGCGGATGTATGGTTTTGTTCTCAGGCGATTTTCATCGTATCTTGCTGGTCGTGACAAGAGGAATGCGTACTGATGAGATTATTAAATCATTACAAGGACGTTACATCTGGAAATCATATTTGTATAAATTATAAATTAAAACTAATATGGGAGTTTCTTTCCCTACTCATGATAATAGGCATTTTGCAGAATATTTGGTCGAAATTTGTAATGGGAATTTACAAGTCGATGGTAAATAAAATTACGTTTGGACAGTGGGAATCATTGTGTTCTGGTAAATTACGTTCAAGATTATCGCTCATTTTGCTTAATAAAGTATATCCCGAAATCAATAACATAAGTTGTAAAACTATAACTTGGTTTAGGGAGAGAGCATATATATCATATAAAAACGATGAAGCAGACAATGTAAGAAAGTTGACAATTTTTAAAATGTATTCACATATGCACTACTCTGTTGACAATCCGCTAGATGATGAGGCAATTATTTTTATATAGAAATCCTGAATTCCTTGCAGTAATTCTGATAAACCTCCGGTAAAATTAGTGTTACAATTACACTAATACTTTTTATTATTTTTAGATTATTATTATTTTCGTTCATATAAAAAAGTGTGGTATAAATACTTATACTTTCTTGTTTAAAAATTCAAGAGGAAAAGTAAAGTACCAACTCACGATACAATGCACATACAAGGAATTCTTGTTGAGACATGAGAAGCATGCAAAGAATTTATTTAATATATAAATAACGAGGCAAAAGACATTTGGAGAGGAAATGTAAATAAAGAATGTAACTGAATTGAAACGAAAATATTTCGATTTCGCTCTACGCAAGAAATAACACTGACAGTAAAAACACACACAATTTAAATACTGCAGGGCTTGAAATAATTTATTTCTAATAAAAGTTTTTACCCTTTGTTACTATATAGCAACTGGTAATTAAAAGACACAGTAAATTGTCACTATTCGTTATATTTTGTTAAATGGCTTATGAATTTATAATTATGAATTTATCTTTTTAGGGTTGAAGGCCATAAAACTTGATAATATAAAAATTCTAGATTGAAAATGTAAGATAGTGAAAGTATGTACAATAATTATAAACAAATACATAAAATGTTATAGTATATTTAATAACAACCATACGCAGGTTGAAATATTATGTTTTGTTCTCTAATGTTCAATACAACTTCAAATGTAGCTATCACATAGTTTTATTTAATCATCGCATGATTTATAAACATTATTGAAACCTTTTTTTTAATGTTATAATTAACTAAAAAGATTGATCCAACTTGAGTATCACATTTGTCTTATAATCCTTATATTAAATTATTGCTTAATATCTACAAACCATCGATGAATGTTGATAGTGTTATTAATATATACTAAAAAGACACAAATTTTTCATGCTAATTCAATAGTATAATGTTATAATTATACATTAGGAAATGTGTTAAAGCTGGCGTGCAAAATGTTAAGTGAGAAGTTACTATAACCTTTTACGAAAATAATTAGTACCATAAGAATTATTTTTGGAAATCCACATACTTGGATCTGGGATCAAGTCTATGAATAAAGTTCTTTTCAAGAATAACTGACCACAGACTTAAGTAGTCATAAACACGTTTTAGCTGTAATAATGTATTTTATTATTTCATTGGCGTTTTTTTATATAGGGAGTCTTTTACAATAGAAATATTGTTACAGTGAAACTGCGACCAAATTTCATTAAAAACTTCATTGAAATCTGTAACTTGTCTTGGTTAATAAAAACAGATTTAAGAGTGTTAATAAAATATATATACATTTTAAATTATCTTTAATGTGGACTTAACATATCACTGAGGTTACACGTACAATTTCAAATATGTAGCCATTTTAATAAGGAAAATTTGTGTTACTTAGTTTATATGCCATATTCTGGTACTCTATTTAAAAGTAGAAATTTATTTATTCTGTTATTACATCATTATAATCATGAATACCCATAGGAATAACGTGAAGGTGTATGCCTATGCTCAACCAAATCTAATAGACTGTAGTGCATCATAATACAAAATGACGTTGAATACATAGATGTGAAAGCTTCAAAAGCATTCAAAATATCCAATCTATAAATTATTTTGATCTCAAGATATCTTTTGGCCAGTCTGGCAAAATTTCCAGCTTCTTCATTAATAATCCTCAAGAACGCTCTTGCACTAAGTAAGAAGGTTCGAATGTGTTTGGTACCTTTTATGAATAATCTGCAATAATTTTACTAATAAAATGTATTTCAATATGAATCTAAAATGGTTTAACTTGAAATGTATGTTTATGTTGAAAATTAAATTTATATTTCTATCTTACAAAATAAAGTAATGGTGATATAGAGCGGGAAAAGGCGGGTCTTGTGGAGATTAGGTTTTAAATTGTGTCAGCTAGCGGGAAATGACACGGGTATGGAAGTACCTGTGAAAATGTTCAACAACTCGTTTATTATAACCTCGCGTATGCAGCCTTCCATACTTTTATAACAAATAAAACTATATTGTAACATACAGGATGTCTCGTAAACCTATGATAAAACTTTACTAAAATTGGTAGCACGTAAAAATAAAAAATAATACACTATATTATGTCTTACATAGACACAATGTAGTTACTATGTCGAAACACTTTAGTTTCGAATTAACTCTCTCTAAAAGTGTTTCTTTTTTACAAAATATATTATCTCATTAACGATTTAAGATAAATCGTTAAGCTTAGCAGAAATCTTTACCATACGGAGTGACACATTCATTTGAAATATTAATCTTCCATAGGTGTCCGTTTCAAAATGGTACCTGGTAATATTTTTAAATTTTTGAATTTTTATCTACGTTTAACTACTCATTTCTGATTTATTTCTTAAACTTAAGGTCAACACACATATTTTTGTTATTACACTGCAATGACTTGCTATTGCAATGCACGTTTTATGAATTGCTACTTATTTTTATAGGGATATAACATAAGTTAACTCACTGAAACAAGATTTTACAAATTAAATAATGTAAAAATAATAAATTTTAGAAGTTCCAAATTAATGTAGACTTAATTATTGTTAAAAATAAAAACAAATTTAACATTCAGAACTGTTGGACGATTGAGTATTTACTATACTTAAGAATATTGAAAAGTGTACTTAATAAAATATAGTAAGACAGCAATTTATGATACAATGAGAGACACTATCTGTATTATAAAAATCCTGTTTCGTTAAGCTCGTGTGTGTTTAACTTCAGTTGTCTTAAACTGAATATATGTTTATTTTAAATGTTAAATTTTAATGAAATTAGATATTAGTATTTAACTTTTTATAGTTTTATGTTCTTAAAAACATTTTTAAGTAATCCTATTTAATTAAGTTAGTATATGGAGATAATTTTTTCATGTATTTCAATCGAAAAGGTTAATATTAGAAATTGTCCTAAAATTTCAGGGAGGGAGGGAGAGAGAGAGAGAGAGAGAGAGAGAGAGAGAGAGAGAGAGAGAGAGAGAGAGAGAGAGAGAGAGAGAGAGAGAGAGAGAGAGAGAGAGGGATTCAATAATTAATACCAAGAATAATTAAATTTCTTTGAGAATTTTCTAGAGCTGACATGCTTAACTTAGGGGTTCATAACCATTCATAAAAAACGTGCATTTCGTATTTTACAGCCCTGTCGTTTACTACCTCACGGATTTATGTTTTAACATTACCTGCTCATTTACCACAAATCATCGTTATTTCAATACTTTAATTCATTCTAAGTTATATCCTTTTAAGATCTCTTGGTAGTAATTATAAATTTTTTATTCCATGAACTCTTATTGCAATTTTTGAGAGAGAGCGCAATTTATTACCAATTCTTTATTATCACATACATATTCATAATACTGATATCAGATTGTAAAGCATTTTAAGTTAATTTTATAATTTGGATTATTTCATTATTTAATAAACGTGTCTTTTTTCATCAAATACTTTTATTATTTTGTGTCTATGGATACTCACAGTCTGCGATTTTATGGATAATTTTATCTACACGCTACACTAAATGCCGTAACATATACGAGGAAACAAATTACTAATTCATAACTTCATTCCAAAGTTGTACACCACATAAAATGTTAAATATGAGTTTACGATCATAACGATTTTATTTTATAAGCAATAATGTATTTTATGAAATATTATTATTTAATACAGACAGTTATGCTAGGATTGACTATTCCAATGACGTTAAGAGCGCGTTGAATATTCATGAGCAGCCCTTACAGCATGAACGGCCGTTCAGTTACTTTTAATAATGAAATTCTGAAATATGTTCTAATTTAGTGAGATTAATAAATTAATATTTTTATTTCAAGCAAGTTTATAAACAGTACATACTCCGCCGGATACCCATAGAGCCACACTTTTTTTATATTTGGTATTCTGATGCACATGTGTTTAAATAACCGAATATACGGGTAGGATTCCTGGAGAACCAAATTTTTTTGTGTGCTTCTATCTACATTGAATTGGAATTCATTGCAAGGTAAAGTAAAAGTCGTAGTAAATGTTCCAGTAATTAACTTGCAATTCCTGATAAGTCACATGTTATAATGACAAACGATTATTCGCTGATTGTATACAAATTCATTTATTCTGCGACTTTCTTGTTGCCGTCATAGTTGCCCGTAGCACCAATATAAAACTCTTCGCTATCGCTCAGCATAATCAGATACATGCACATAAATGTAACACTACATGATAAATTCCAGTCCATACATTGTATTGATCTCGAGAAATCTTTCAAACACATAGACAGACAAAAACAAATGGAATTTTTTCCAGATCGTCGAATGATAAGCTTTGCTAAGACTTAGGTTCTTAATAAGAAGATTGGTATATCTTTCGTAACTACGGATACTCTGACATAATTTCAAAATAATAAGTTCTTAAGAAAAGTGAAAGAAATATTTCAGCTCGATTCAATAAATAGTATTGGTTAAATTTAAACAAGTTACTTTTGTTGAATGACGGTATATGCTCGGAGAAAGGTACAAGCTAATAGTAAGATTGTACAGAGGTAGGAGTGCCCCAGTCCTCTCACTGATTTTTTCATTCCCATCAGAGTTACCCATAAGAAAGTAAAAGTTTTTGCTAACGCTCAACCAAACTTAACAGAACGGTATTTACCATCATAGAACTCTGTAATGCTTATGAAGAAAGGGAGCTGCATATAAATTGTCAAGTCTATATGTTAGTTCATTCTCGAAATATCTTGCGGAGAGTGATAAACATAGTTATACAAGAATTAAATTTTTCCCATCAAGCTATAACCTTCACTAACGCTTAACGAAATAACCGTTCATAGGTAAGTACTAGGCTAAGTATAAATTATTATCGTAATTCAAATTAAGTAGTAAGTATATAAGAACTATAAGTCATTATATGACAATTTGGGGTAGGATTCAAACATGAAGAGATTAGAAATTACTGAAAAGAGTAATTTGTGGAGAAAAACTCTCCATCACTGCAATCTATTCTGTCTTCTTGTACCAAGACAAAACCCCCTTCCATTCTAACATGGATGTAATCTGGCATTACATTTTCTTTTAATTATCTCTACATATCTTTGTAATTTGCAATTTTGGATGACCGTTTATCAGAAAAATTCTTCCTTTCACGTTTAATCCACACAGAGGTTTACTAACATTAGTATTATTGTAATGTTGCCTAAATTAAAATATGTATCAAACTCCCTGAAAGACGGTTTCTGTCTTAGGAACATATCCCTGTAAAAACAACATCGTTCATAACGGTGTATTAAGCCCGTGTGTGAAAAAATCCATTAAGTTCGAAACAGCACCTGTTTCTTCTTAGATCTACAAAGTTTCTTACGTAAACATGGGCTCAGCAGAACCTTCCTTATCTGGCACCAAATCAACCCCATTACAAGAAGAGTAGATGTTTGGAACCCCTATAAAAACCATTAAAATTGCTCTGGGTTTTAGTGATTCAGGGTGAAATAACAAGTATATAATGTGCACGTATAGCCAATAATCGAATTTTTACATGAGAAATCTCACAAATAAATAAATATGCAATACAAAAACTAACTAAAACGAAATATTTTCATACCACATCATTTTAAAATTCGTTTTACGATTTTAAATGGTATAAAGTGCGCGACAGTGAAATATACTATTTTTGGAGAGACTGATGAAGCTACGTAATTACTCTTATTATTGAAATATATTAAAGAAATAGTTTAACTAGAAAACTCTAAAACCAACTCAACTTGAAAGCACTTTTAAATGAAAATAAATCTATACAAAGGACTAACTGATGGTTCTAATCAGTTTATAGCTGACATTTAGATTATTATTACCACTGCTGAACGCTTCAAAGCGGCCGAACTTTGGTGCGAGGCACTCAGCTACATAAGGGTAGTGGCTGGGTAGAGTGGTGTCCTTAAGTAGTGTTGGTTTGAACTGAGGCTTTCATTAGCACGTTTCATCCCACTTAGTCTGTACCGGTAGCTCTATTGTTTTATAAACGGATTAACTCACAGTTTGGAGAATCTGGCTTTATTGAAGTAAGCTAAAATACTTATAAGTAATTGATCTCAAACACGATTTGAGTTATCTTAGACAATGATATGTCTTACCACACATTTTAAACTCATGAATTATGATTGGGCCTGCATGTAAACATGGACAGTAACCTTAAACTAGAATATCATACAGATTGCTATGGTTGGGTATGTAATTACTCGATTATGGTACTGCAAATCAAGGTTTAGGAATGATATTAAGTTATATCTGATCAGGTAAAAAAGCACGATACTCATGCCGGTTTCTTCCGTCTAAATATATAAACATTCAAGCTCAAAGATTTCGCAAAGCATACAGTTTTTAAACTTATCCTTTTGAAAGAACCACCATTTTTTTTCGGACATTTGCCATCGATCAGTCAAACAAAAAAATCACTGCTTCTATTTTTTTCTTTCTTTTAGCTTTAGTAAACATGGCGTGCCACAATATTAATATTTTACCTTATTTCCAATTTAACCAAATTTATGTCCCTTACATCTGCAAACATGTACAGGTTATTTAACAATTTTTAAATATTATATACAATGAAATAGACAGACTGTTATGTAGTTTAGATTTTATTTTCATTGTATAATGTTGCCGTGCACTACTATATTTTATTTTTCACTGTATAAAAAGGTAAAATTATGAATAAATCCTCAAATTCTTTTTCGGAGAACCATATGCACACTATAGAATTTATGGAATGGATTTATAAAATACGAGCTTTGGCTTTCACAATCATAAATATATTTGAATGTATCATCATCTTTTCTAAAACAATTAAAACTCACGACAAAGATTATTTGTGAAGACCGTTGGTTGTAGTTGTACAATACTTCCATACTCAATGAACATAAAATAAACTACTAAAGGCTTTTAAACTAGTGACTTAAATAGATAAAATTGTATAGAATAAAAGCACCAATTATATTTTATCATAATAATAGGATACATATCTACTTAGTACGAAGCTGTTATAGTAAACGTATTCAAAAATGTACTGCTATAAATAAAAAATCAACGCCACTGAATCTATGTATATTTATAGCAGTAGAACCACCATGAGGTTTGATAAATTAATTTAATATTGAACAAGGTTTACCAACTAATGGCCTTATATGGCTTCTCTCGAGTCCTGGATGATTTCCACTCCCACAAATTGGTTAGGTATCTTCATGTATTATATCTGATCAAGCCGTAACACATAAATAAACAACATTTGTTGTCTTCTCGTTTAGATTTTATGAGAAATGTAAGTTCCTAACATTAGTTCAGAATATGTTAGTTTCACAACATTTATGCGTTTATATGTACACATTATATTAGGCATGCTATGAAAAAATGTTCAGAAGTAGCAGATAAATTATAATTCCAAACAGGAAATCATCAAATCCATAGTTGTAGTAAACATTAATGTATTTCATTATTTGGGTGGATAAATAGATAATAATTATTTTCTGAGGATTTTACAAGACCTAATATAAATAAGTAGTTTAAAAAGTAACTCATCGACTTCAGTTCATTGTCTCCGTCCTTTCTGAAGAGTCTTTAGAAGGAATCGACAGAAAGTCGTGAAAGTCTGATAGGCCACACTGAGTTCAATGGTAGTGTATTTCTTTCCATAGGATTTGGCTGTGCGTTCGCAGATAAAGTAACAAACTGCAGATGACAGATAATAATATCAGCTGCCTGACGTTAATCCTAAGGGCGTAACCTTTGTAGGACAATCTCTACCTACCACTTACCAGATGTCGGCGTAGCGTTATCAGTAGAGTAGCCTGTTCGTTGTCCATGTCCATTGATTGAATCCGCTGAGACTGGCTATTTTGCCACGCTTAGCTATATGTTTCATTATTTATTGATATTTAAATATGAATGGATTTTAACTTTGATTATCATTTTGCTATCCTAAATATATTTTTTATATTAATTTTATTACTTATTAACTGTAAATTTCAAAATAGCTTTGAAATGCTTTACTGCATATATTTTATTAGTATTATTTTATTGTATATTTTAAGTAATTTATTGATTTAACTATTTTATATTATTACTTATATATTTGTTAATATTTTTTAAATTTAGAAAAAGCTTTAATGATATTAATTTTTGGAAGTGTTCAAAAACATAAAAGACATATTTCTTTTTTAAGTAATACATATTTCGAATCCTATTCTGGAGCCTTTAAATATGCGTTGCTTTTGAAGAAATTGCAAAGCGACAGTCAGAACGGAAGAAGTTTTCTTACCGCCGTAAGGAATAAAAGGCGGAAAACTTCATAAATACAGCTTTATCTAAAATATGCTTCTGATACCTTGCTGCCTACCCCATTTCTGCAAGGTCATTAGAGACAGCCATGTCCGCGGGCTGGCGGAACTCGTGGAAAACAGAGCGACCAGGCACTAAAAATAGAGGAGTATGTAATTCTGAAAGCAGCCTGCTGGAAGTCAGGCCTAGCTCCTCACCACCGGCAGACCATTGTTACGTGATGACGGTGGGGGACCAAAGATGTCGACGATGGGAGATGGAATGTCATATTCTCCCACCTTGAGTTCAACCTAAACTCCAGAAAGAAAAATCTAATGTTGATTCTCCTCTTTACCAGGTAGGACTTAACCCCAACGAAGAAACAGCCCTATTCACGATACCGTCTGCCTGCATAAAAGTTATATGGCCGAAATTTGTTACCGTTAGAATGGTAACAAATTAATGATTCATGAATGATTTGATTGACGCCAACAGCTCTCGAAGGCAGCTCTACACTCATCATGTACTCTACTTCCAAGCAAGTGGGAAGCCACTCCTAGCCAACGTGATTCGGAGGATACTACCAAACATGACACTGCTGCCCCCCAATCATTCCTCCCCATTCACCAGCCCTTCAAAACGTAATTCAGAACAGCTTCACGCAGTTCCTACAGTACTCATAACTAGCCAACACCATTTAGTGGATTTAAAAATCTAAAAAGTCACCAGTGGTCTTTAAAAACCCATTTTAAAACCTTGGGTTAATTTGACTAATTTAAAAGAAAACTATTCAAATAATACACATGAAAAAATGTGTAGCTGCTTCACCAAAACGCTCAATTTGCTACAAGCAAAATGGAAATATTTCAGCTTATGAGCGAATATTTTCATTCTGATATTCTTGTTGAACTCAAACAACAAAAGAATCGTGCTTTGCAAAATTCTAAATAAGATTCTGGCCAATGTGTACTGCCGTCTTCAATCTAAAGGTACGGTCAAGGGGGACGGGGTAGGGGGCGTCGCAACTTTTGGAGACAACATCTAATTTCATGAGCTTTTTAAATTCCCCAAATAGACGATAGACGTTTTGAATCAGCTGAAATAAAACTAAAAAGTCTCAAGTGTTTTGTCACTGGTATTTATATGTCTCCCAAAGTGAATGAAAAAATTTTGTTACTAAATTTAAATGCCTATTAACGGATCTATCTAATCAACGCATTGACTGTTTGTTATCGGTGGATTTCATCATTAACGGTCTTAACTACAACTTAACAAGTGTGATGGCAATCAAAAAATCGGCTATTGACAACGTAATCTAAAACCTCCCTAATGTCGCAGTGTCTGTGGTCTACACAGCCAATTCAGACCAATAAAGCCAAGAAGCCATAATCAAAACGGAATCAACCGTTATATACTTTCTTATTACATTATTTATACGTTAATTATGCCTAGATCTGATTTAGAGTCCAGTTGCATGTTTGGTTTGGCCCTTTTGTTTAAGTATGATTTAATCATCTATTATAAGTAAATAAATGTAAATTGGTTTTTTACCGTTGGAAGGAAATAGATAAATGGACAAGTATTCTAAAGGGAGCCCAAAATTTCAAAATTCGGAAAGGATTTGTTAAAACTAATTGATACAATTGAACTGCGTTTATATTTGATTAAATTTATATTTATATCTCTGTTACCCAATAAAAAGTAATAAAAATATGTGGGAAAAACTAAAAATATAAATGGATTACTAAATGAATTTTAGTTTCAAGAGAAAAAAATCCAATAGTTCCCTGCAATGTAAAAAGCCTCCATACACAAACATTTCAAAGTATTTTTTGCGCAACTAAGAAAGAGTCTATAACAAAGTGATTCAAGCTACAAAAGCATATTATATCTCAAAATTGGATTTTTACAACAACAAATATTTCTAAAACAACTTACAACATCTTTAAAAATAAAACCACGAATCATAGTTTAATTATAAAAACCAAAATTGAGGACCGACTTCATTCGTAATATAGTAGAAAGCGGAGGGGAAAGGAGAAGGATGGTGTAAGAGTGAGTGAGGGGGTGGACAGGTAGGGTGATATATATGTTCAATAATACTGCAGTACAGTCACCCATCAGAGTCGTGACATATGAGTGACGGGCACCTGGCTGGTGTTTGTTATGGAAGACTTTACCAGTCCTAATGCTGCAATGATCCAAATAGAATTTCTTTTTTAAGAAGGATTATACACATATTGATAATGCAGTGTAACGCGGACCCACAGCAAAAGCTGGTCAGCCTCTCATATTTCAGTCACGTTATGCATAGGAGATGAGCCAGTTTCCGATCTCTATTACTTATGTTGCTGTTATGATTTCCAGTAGAAAGAGTAATAAAAAGTATAAGATGTATTGTTCCTTCTGAACAACCGTGTTATTCTCACTGCTGTTGGATAACAAAACATTATTGAGGATTGCAGCAAGAAAAATGTAATCTATACAGACACGTAACAAACTTAAAGGGGAATAATTATTATGAATTTGAAGGTACCTTCAATTTTACTTATTCCCTCATTTATCCTTGTATTTTCTTTTTATGTTCATGCATTTACACTTAGGTAACTGATAATAGACTTTTGCATTCCTATCCTTTTCGTGACATTTTGACCTTAAAGGAACCATTCAGTTGGACTTTGACTTTTAATTAAATATAACTAAACACACCATTCTGTTGTTGTACATTGCCTCTTAGTTAATGCTAGGGAAAACTATTTTCAAAATATAAACAGATCAATGTAGCAAACGTGGTTCAAATCCAAGAATTAGCTATGCTATTACATGTTTAGCATAAAGTGCAGGGCCAGAAAATGTGTAATTTAGTGTCTTACTCCAAAGAAAACATGCCTAAAGAGTTAATGATTTTTTTGCAGATTCATTTAAATAAAATAAAATATTTATAGGCTAATGTTAAAAAGCTACACTTTTTCGAAATCTACGATTTTTCAATGAATTATTTAAATATTATTATTTGTAACACTAAAACTGTTCTACTCGGTTTGATTAAAACATTTATTTAAGTTATCAAAATTATTAAATTTATACTTACTAGTAGTTCTAAAAATGTCTTCTGAGGTTTCTCACAGCATTACAACTCAATACTATAAAGTTTTTTGGAGTTGAGATAAAGGTAAACCCATACAAGCATGACCTGCCACAGACTTACGTTTTTCTACTTTCTTTTTTTATTACATGTACTTATTTTCAACCAAATATACTCTTTGTTGTATGCTATCTATTACTAAGATTTTCTGTATCTAAAATTATAGTAAGTAAACCAATTAATTTGATGAACATTTTTTAATATTTCATTAAAAGTAAATAGGCATTCAATATAAAAAAGAATAAATTTTATTTTATATATCCTATTTAGCTCCAAGCTTGAATCTATCGGCGTTACTAAATGGGTAAATAAGGGTAAATGAGTCTAAGTGCTAACCAGACCTTTTTGGCAGGAACTACGGAACATTTTAAGAGCTTACATTATATTAGATAAATAAATTGAGAAGAATGTACTGCCGGCGTGTTGCAATTGTTTCTACACCCGAGACACAGTCTACGTATCTGGTTCACCAAGTAGCCATCCAGTAAATTCCTAAAGGAAGATATCGTTTCATTATTAGTATAGTTTTATAAACTAAGATATTTATATATTATCTCAGAGTATGGTGTAGCAAACGAGTTTTCTACATGTAAAACGTTATAGTTAAAATTGTTGATACAAAATTAATTTCTCAGTTCAGCTTTATTTCTTTTTCTGCTTAGTTCAGCGTCTAAGACTGTCGGTGTCGTTTTTAGACAGTAAACGTAATTAGACTCGTTGTGTCGCCTAGATTATTTTTCAACACCTTCGTCACCAAATGGATCCCGATCTGAGTACTTGGGTGATGGTAGTGACTTCAAAAATATTACAAAATTATTGTACAACTTCGATCTTTCTGCATCATTTCAGTCAGATATAGACCCCATATATCACAAGTCAGGTTTCAGACACTACACTATGCGGAAGCTGAAATGGAGTTGACCTCAGCAATCCACATTTTATCAAAACTTCTTACAACTGATTTGTTATGTATAAGCGACTTATATTTTCAGTTGAATCTTTACTCTGGTAATCTAATTTACTTTGTTTATAAACGAATCATTCATAGCGCTCCATTAGAGGCATTTCCAATCAGAACATTACTGATTAAAGTTAATGTGTTATTTAAATTAAATTAGTAGTTAATTTAATTTGTTATAGAAAGTTAATAGACTCTATTCCATTATAGAAAGTGAATTATTTATGACTCAATTGGATGGGGTTGATAGGATTAACGAATAGCTTACCGGCTTTGTTTTTAGCTAAATCCAATCAGTGAGAGAGCTTTGTTTATTTTAAATTCCACGTGTAAGTCAAAATAGAATGAAGTACAGGCGCTCTTTATTGATTTCTTTTAGTTAATTAAAATACAATACTATTCAATACATTAAACCAAAAATCTAAATATTTCGTTACTCTATACTAAACTTTGTAATTATATCTTTAAAAAAAATGATAATACATAGTTAAATAATTATATAAAAATTATAATATTGAAGTAAAAGTTGTTTTTAGCAGACAAACAATACTATATTTAAATATTACGTTTTAAAATTAAACTGGTTATAACTGTATAATAAAAAAATAAAGTAAATGGGATTAAGAATACATTAAAGTTTACATACATAGACGATCATACCAAAATTAACATTCGATATTTATCCCATATAAAATCTTTTTAGAAAATATACAAGAATCTGCTAAACATTTTGTTTGTAGCTTTACGTTTGTTTTTATTTACAATTATTTTTATTTTTATATTTGATTTTATTTTAATCCTTTTTCTCGATATGGTAGCGCATTAATAGATATTAATTAGAACAATACAATTATATTGTGTTGGAAACAGAAAGTATAACGGATCTTCCTTGTATACTTATTTTTTGTATATAATACTTACTAAATAAAATAAAAGGATATTACTGAAACAAAGTGCTTTTCCCTATTACGTACATGGGTTTGTGGTATATCTTTCTGAAATTCATGTTGGATGACATGGCCTGCAAATTAAAACTAAGCCTATATGAAACAACAAAACAAATTTATGCTAAAATATACGTCACCAGACAGTTCAAGGTTAACTTCTCTTAGACGTTTTCTATAAAGATACCATCATCAGAGAATATAAAAAACCTCTTAGGTTTAATTTACTATAACAGCTATATTTAGGCTATAAAATCCAAAAAAACGCAGGTCATAAAATATTTTGTGATTTCAATTTACATTTGCATTACCCAAATGCATTATAGTGAGACTATTTTTCCGTTCTAATATACCAAATTACATACCTTTGTTGATTGCAGTTGTGACTTCATTGGTGACTGAATATGCCTTGAATTTATGGCATTGGCTCAGATTTGAAGTTTTAAAGCATTTCTATTAAGTTTGTTTTCCTGAGTTAGCGAACAAACACACTGTTACTGTGATAAAATATCAGTAGTACTCCTTGAGGCACTTGCAGTAGGTACACTTCGATAAACTGCTAACAGATTATTACTAAAGACTCAAACTTTATCACTTTTGTCTTTAATAGCTACTATAAGAAATTTTCAGATTTCTGAAAGATGCCAGTTTTTAGGCCAAACAATCAATACAACTTATATTTCTACACTAACTGCGTTTGCATTTAATTTGGAAAGCATAACTCATTGCTACATATGAGAGAATTTCTTTATTCAGTTGAAACTATTAAGGATTTTAAAATAATCCACAGTTTTTTTGAATTTGATATATATAGAAAATCAACACAAAAACGACAGATTTATCCCATTTGATTCATTTCATCCCCCTTCACAAAAAAGAGCAGCTTTTCACAGTTTAATCCACAGGCTCTTACATACCCCTCTATCAATTGAAAATTATAAAAAGGAAGTAAAGAAAATTAAAGAAATTGCATTATTTAATGGTTACAAAATTGAAATGATTGACAACATGATAAAAAAGAAAAAGAAAATTATTGAAAGAAATTCTAGAACAACTCTCTATCAAACTAAATGCAAAGAACCTGAAAAATGGATATCTGTGTCTTACAACAATTTAACTACAGAAATTGCTAAAAGTTTTAAAAACACATGCCAGTATTAATGTATCCTCAAATTCCAAAATAAAACTAAAAAACATATTAGGAAATCCAAAGAATAAAATAGACGATGAAGAAAAATCTGGAATCTATCAAATTAATTGTGACAACTGTGATTTAAAATATATTGGCCAAACAAAAAGGAAAATAAAAAAGAGAGTAAAGGAACATAAAGCATGTCTGAAGTATCAGCAAGAGGAAAGATCGGCCATGGCGAAACATGCACTCCATACTGGACACTGCTTTTCACAAGTCAAATTATTAAAAGAAATCAATGACAACAAATTCCTCGATGCTTACGAAACTATTTTTATGCAGAAGAACCAAAATTATTTAGTAAATAATGAACCTGGACCTCTACAAAATTCACCGTTACTGCCTTTAATCTAATTAAATATTAATTTTTATATATACAGTAGACATGCTTCCTGGCCTTTAAAATCTTATCTCTTTGTATTTTTCAAGACATATGTTTTTATTTAAATCTAAATTGTTTTTATTATTAATTTACTTTTATTTCAGTTATGTGGGTCTGACGATGTGTTCTTTGAGCACGAAAGGCCTCACAAAATAAAAATCTTTCATTTATTGGAGTGTTTGATTATATATTAAGCATTTAGTTTCCAATAAGAAGAAGCTGGTAAAATGTAATCCACAGTTGTTTCTTGTTGTAAGGAACACAATTACCTGTAACGTCAGAACTTATACTAGTGTCATCACATGGAGACCTTCATTTCGCAACTCCCCTAACTTAGTTGAACCACATATCGAGGGAACTTCAATGATTTTAGTACGGAGATTTTCTACAAACATATATACTAGTTAGAACGTCCTACGTTGTGTAGGCAGAATTAGCATTACTGAAAAGTTTGCAGTTTATTTTTAACTGTATCAAAACAAACGTATTCGAGTACTTATAAATCTTAAACTAGATAAGGTAGATTTTTATTAACAGATGTCCGAATATCTAACCCGTAGTGATGATTTTACCATAATGTGTTTGCGTTATACTGACTCTAACCAAATCATTAGCTGGAATATACTTTTTCTACCAAGGTTTTCTCTCCAAAAGCGGCAAATGGAATATATTATGTCCGAAAGGTGAGTTTAAAAAAATAGGAAAAAGTTGCAATATAAATGATCGTAAAAGAGTAGTACGTGCACTCATTAAAATGTAAAAGTAAAGTGCTGTGACAAAACAAACAAACAGGCGTTCAGCAACGCGTCCAGTTCACAGCTCTGCTTACTTAATTATTTATACACATACTACTAAAAACTCTAAACCCTCAGTGACTTTCTAAATGCGTTTTAAATGAATTGAATGTTATACAGCGTCATTTAATGGAGTAATAAAGATTTCCATGTCTGGTTCTTCTTCGTTACGACCCTAATAGTGTTTGTTATATAGAAGTATAATTTATTTATGTTAATACCACCATAACCTTTTATAGATAATTATTGGTAAATTTCGATTAACTGTTAATTTTAGTATTGAGTTTAGCTCCAGTTCACCTTCCTTTTATTGCGTCGTCTGGTATCTCTGGCCCTGTCTCAGACTTGAGTCCTGGAACCTAGAGTCATGTTTGACTGAATAGATCAAAAGAAATTCGACGATGAAAAGGCTCAAAACGAAACATTTACATTGTTTCGCCATCAGACATTTATACATAGGTGGAAGTGGTAGTCTTATTAACTCATTAGGTATACAATTGAGTGCACTACGATGTGATACACACGATCACTAAGCACTGTGGAGCAACCTAGTTGCTAAAGAGCAGACCTAAAGAATGCAGGCCACAAAAACTGTGTACTGGACGACTAACCACTGACAAAGTCCTATGAAATGATTGGAGGGGGCATGTGTGAATCTTTTGAAATATGAGTTATTAGTGTATTCAATGAAGAATAATTAGTAAAAGTGAACAGTCTAACATTTCCTTTTCTTTCTTAGTTAAAGAGGAAGTTTTTAACAAGTATCTTAATGAGACTATTACTGCTGGTTATGTGGCATTCGCCTGTGAAACACTGAACATGGCTGTTTTATGGTACAGTCATACAAAATTACATTAATAAAACAAGAATATTACAAGGTATAAGAAACCTAAATTAGAATATCATTTTGTAATTTTTGGTAGCTAAATAATACGCCTCCAATTAAAAAGATACCCTTTGAACAGAGGCTTATAACTGTATTATCGGTGGAAAGATATCTAAAAGAAGACTTATTATGTTGGGTAATTGAAATCTGTAAACTTAAATATTTACGCTTGTAACATTAGGACCCATTTTCTAAAAGAATGAAATTAATTCAATTATACTGTTAAAATTTTAGCTAAGAAGCCTTTTATCTAAATCAATAGAATGATTCTTTACTTTATCATTTATTCATTACACATTATATAATGTAAGTGCAAATTACATACTGTAAAGTGTACAACATCTCACTGTGCCAAACGTAAAGGAAAGAAAAGATTTATCCAAGCTTTGTGTGCATTATCTCACTCACAAAGTCCACAACCGTGGGCTTCTCGAGAACTCGTTTATTCCGACTTCAAAGACAAACAGATTAGATTAGGAAATATTGTATTACAGAATTTCCACGATTAAATTATACGTGTTTTCTTATATGTCAAAATTAAAACACTGATACACTACATAAAACATTTTCCTTATAGAATTTAATTAAAATTAATGTGTGTTCTTACTTACAATATTACAACTTTCATATCAATATGATTAAGATGTCAGATGGAGTAAAATAAATCTGAATGATCTCTCCTATTATCACGCCAAGAAATATATACATTACATATAAGTTTGGTCTCAATCTTATACATCAGCTTCGTTACAAATATTAATAAATTTCTACATTTAGCTCTAATTATTCACCTACTTTATAAGAACTGAAAAAAGCTTTTAGATTGCTGTATCACTAAAATAGAGTTGGAATTAATTTTTAAATATTACACTTATAACATGCATTTTCTTATACCGTTTGAGATGTATGTCAAGTATTTTCAAGTACGCATATATGTACCGTTGCTTTCATTAAAACTGTGGGTAAATTGTTGTCCTTTTCAGATTACAGTAGGATTAATGTTGATATTAAATATAAACTGGTTGTACGTAAAAATAAATTTTAACATTTATATTTGAATGAATCTAAATTACCCCAGTGCCAATACACATAATTATGGCCTCATTTAATTTTACAATACAATATTTATATCTAGTTTCTATGTAGGGCATCTCCCCAAAGGTTTTGATTTGTGTTTCTATGACCTGAACAGACCACTCAAGAACCAAAACTATCTAAGACAAAACGCTCAGCCCGATACTGGAAAAGTTATTTTTCATATATCAATCTATAATTAAGACTGTAAACCCAGTTAAAGTATATCATCATAATTAACATGGATACGAGTTCAAGTTTATCTTAGAACTAAAAACACATCACAAGTAAGAGGTAAGCGGATAACATTTTTTAGTGCTGGGACACTAAAACCTCCGTAAACCCTCGAGCTTCTTAGCGACTTTGATGTCTTAATCTTAAAAGTCTTATATTCCTGTTACCTCTAATGAACAAGAGGTTCTATAATGTCTTCTCTACTTATGTACCAATAACGTAATCACATTAGAAGTTAACGTAATATTTACGTTAACTTCTACCATCAAGAAATTCTAAATACGCAAAGAAGCTATGTAACAAAAATTTGGTTGATATCCAATTGAATTTTATATTATGACATAAAAATTAATCATTTATATGTAAAAGTATTACAATGTTTAAAATTTATTGTTGTTTACTCACTATGACAATCATAATTATATAAAAGTATCTTTAAAAACTTTATATATAACATATTCTTTCTTTTTTAATTATTTTTCATTTCTTTATTGTAAGACTTTCCATACATATTCGAATCTATAATAGGCAATAATAAATGTTTAGACAACATTTAAAAAACAAGAATAAATTTAATAAACATGAATATTAAGGAAAAGAATAGAGAGAAAAGGAGTTGAATAGCGGAATTACGTCACTCACCGAAGTCGCATTTATTTGTCACACGCACAGCACGGCATGGCTGATATATCTCATCCAGTGTATAGCGTCACGCAACTGTAGAGGGACTGGGATGAGAGATGTCAACCACACTATTAAGTTCTCACGCGAAACAGTTTTATTTTTGGACAGTTTCAGTAAAAAGGGATTCATTACCATTACTGCCAGAGGTCAAGAGCAACTGCATCAAATATTTAGCAGTCATTATGCAGCGAAAGAGGAAGCTACATGGATATGCTTTGACATTAAGGCAAAGCATTTTATTCATGTAAGGGACTCAAGGTAGAAGTCTATGATGTTTTTAAAGGAGTAACTTTCAGAGAACGAATACAAGTATAATATAGAAAAATGGGGATCATGTGATTACTGTAAAAAGACAGAAGACTCGCTGTGATATTCAGGAAGCCCCTGTAGAGGTTTAGAGGAGTAACAAACCCATTTCCGGAGTTTATGAGTGGGTTTTGAAGCTATAGTCCTTCTCCGACATTGTTGGGTCCAGTGATGATGTCAAAAAAACATTACTATGATAGGTGAGGACTTTGGATGCACTAGGGAAGCGTAAGAATATATCATACCACATGGGAATAAACGTTGTAAACAACTGGATACAAATACTACAAATTTAATGTTTAATTTTTCGTGTTTTAATTTTTCATCATTGAGAGAGAGGCATGAACTGGTCTTGTAACTGGCTCAAAAACCGTGCCTACTAAGAGAGCTACTAAGAGACGAACACACCATGATGGGGCAGCACATAGTGAGGGTAGGACCAGTCAGGATCAGGACATTCAACCTTGGACCTAGGGCAAGGTACACATACGTACATTAAGTTGAAGTGGAGGGTTTGAAGTCCGTATTTGTTTAAAGTTTGGCTTCAAGGGAGTGGAACGTACGCTGAGCAATAGCTTTATTGGTTCCAAGAGAAATATTGTAAATTTTTTCTTCTTTATTATGTAAAATACAATATGTGTTATCTTATGATAACCGTCATAATATGAAAAAAATCCCTAACCACTTGTATATATATATAAATTATTCTTTCCTCTTCAAAAACTTTTTATTTCCTCAGTGTAAAAAGCTTCATATATTTCAAATGTACGACGGATATTATGCCGTCATTAAAGGCCTGTAGAATGGAGGAATCGATGAAGTCAATACAAAACTATTCTTTTGCTTTTATCAACACGTAATAAAGATTTTGCAAACAAATGTGGAAAGAGGAGATGGATATTTAGAGTAATGTAGAACTGCATGTCTTTGAGAGCTTCAAAATGAGTTGGCCAAAACTCGCATTGACTTGATAGCCCCATGTGACACACTAGATAGGTAAAGTACCTGCTTTATTCATATGTAGGGTAGTGAGTTGTGTAGAGTTATACACGTCCACTCAGTAAGTTATACTCTATTAAGCGCTTAGGGGCCGAGATATTTAGAGATTTTACTAAATTAATAAAGCCCGCCTGATAAAGCTAACAAAAGATTTTGAAAACATTTATTCTCGTTCTGTTCAAGTCTATTGCCCATTTCATTAGACTCCTACTGTGTCACATGTCATATGAGTGCACTGCGTCGAATTGAAAATGTATATTCTATCATTTTATCATGCATAAAATGACCCTTAAGGCTATTGTAAAAATGCTTTCCGACATATTACATGCATAAAACCCCTTGAAGGTACATTTGCATTCATCAAATTCTATGTTTCGTATATAGAAGCATAATATAAAATATATAGGTTATTTAGTTCTTAAGAAAATTTTACTAAAGACTGATAAAAAGGTAATGAGACATACATGAAACTCATACAGCTCCTATAAAAATAGAGAAAAAAGTCTATCAGTCTCAGTAACTAATGACGCAAATTCAATGGATAGACTCAAACTATTTCTAGTTTTGCTTAGAAATGAACTTTCTTGCAAACTAAAATATATAGCTAAACTATTTGGCAAGATCTCCTGTGAATAGTTAAGGTCATGTACAGGCTTAATGAAATGCCTGTACTAGATATATTATTACATCTGATTAATCATATCTCACCATATTACATTAAAGACGGTTTCACTAAAAAGACTTCGCCGTTCTGTTTTGCAGATTGCGTGTGAAGCCGTGACAGTAGATAGTATAGCGGGTAATTGACGTAAGTTTTCCAGCTGTTTCACTTGAAAACAAGAGATATTAAAAAAAATTATAGTCACTCCCCTGGATATTTTTTATAAGCAATCTGGTAATTTAATACGTATCATATTTTAAGCATTTTGTAAAATGTATTCACAATAAAAAATTGTATATACTCTTTCGCTAAATGGATTAATTAAGATGTATGCGGGCAGAGGGATTTGAATATTTTTGGATATATAGCACTATTTTTAATAAAGGATTACATACAACTGAATATTCTACAAATTTACTTTTTATCGAAACTGTCACAAAAATCAGTAATTTTTTACTTTCCATATAAAAAGTTAGCACACGTATAATAGACATGTAATCTGCTGCCTAATTAAAAATAAATTATCTAATGGAGTGTAAAAACCTTTTTTTACAAACCTTCCATAATTTTTATGTTATATAGATGGCAAATCTTTTCAGTCAAGTTATTTAGCGAAAGTATTTAATCTCAAAATCTTTATATCTATAAAACGGTTAGGTAAGAAGTAACCTAAGAATAAAAATGTCTAAATTGTAAATATACACTAGATGTTAAAACGGTAACACAACATTCTGTAGCTGATTAGTATTCATGATCCCAAATAAAGCATGTTTAAAAACATAGGTCAAAAACTTTGTAGTGTAACAGCGCCTAATTCTTGTGTGTTTTATAAACAGATAATAATCTTTATAATATTTCACATTGAATATAAAAATTAAGAGGAACCTTTAAAAACTGACTGTTTGATTTTCTTTAATATTTCTATTCTTTATAGCTACATACTACGAAAATAATTTAAAATAACAATAGTAGCCCTAGTTACTTTCTATTATATAAATACAACCTTCCTAAAAACTAAAAGTCATAATCACTGTGTTTCAAATTTTAGTGTTTTATATTTGTCCCATCATGTACAAATTTATTTATACCTTAACTATTTTTATGCTGGTTTGATGAATATTACTAAGTGTAACTACATATCGGCTATAAGGTACTAAAAGGTATACTTGTATATACCCATAAGTGTAAAAATAATGTAGAGAAATGATTTTTAGTTTTTTTATAAAAATGGATCTTTTAGTTGTTAATGTGGTCCGAGCGTTGTTAATAAAATATCAAATATTTGTTTGAAATATATTTTGAAAATTTCATGTAAAAAAGTAACAGATTTCAGAGTCACGTATGAATTAATTATAGAACATGAACTTTAATTATTTTCCGTTCTTTAGTTTTAAATAATTTGTAGATGACATGTTATGTAGGAATTTAAATCAAATACGGATAAATTACATTTTTATATTAAACATATATATTATTATAGACTGACTGAGCTTTATCGAAACCTGTTGCTCAAAGTGCTGGAAAAGGGTCAAGTATGTTTGTCTGCGTATGTGCTCGATATCTCGAAAATGAACAAACCTGGGGATTTTGACTATTTATCGAACGGTATTTCTAAATAGGCAACGCAAAGTCGTGTTTTTTATGGGCATTTCATTAAGCCTGTACATGACCTTAACTATTCACAGGAGATCTTGTCAAATAGTTTAGCTATATATTTTAGTTTGCAAGAAAGTTCATTTCTAAGCAAACTAGAAATAGTTTGAGTCTATCCATTGAATTTGCGTCATTAGTTACTGAGACTGATAGACTTTTTTCTCTATTTTTATAGGAGCTGTATGAGTTTCATGTATGTCTCATTACCTTTTTATCAGTCTTTAGTAAAATTTTCTTAAGAACTAAATAACCTATATATTTTATATTATGCTTCTATATACGAAACATAGAATTTGATGAATGCAAATGTACCTTCAAGGGGTTTTATGCATGTAATATGTCGGAAAGCATTTTTACAATAGCCTTAAGGGTCATTTTATGCATGATAAAATGATAGAATATACATTTTCAATTCGACGCAGTGCACTCATATGACATGTGACACAGTAGGAGTCTAATGAAATGGGCAATAGACTTGAACAGAACGAGAATAAATGTTTTCAAAATCTTTTGTTAGCTTTATCAGGCGGGCTTTATTAATTTAGTAAAATCTCTAAATATCTCGGCCCCTAAGCGCTTAATAGAGTATAACTTACTGAGTGGACGTGTATAACTCTACACAACTCACTACCCTACATATGAATAAAGCACGTACTTTACCTATCTAGTGTGTCACATGGGGCTATCAAGTCAATGCGAGTTTTGGCCAACTCATTTTGAAGCTCTCAAAGACATGCAGTTCTACATTACTCTAAATATCCATCTCCTCTTTCCACATTTGTTGCAAAATCTTTATTACGTGTTGATAAAAGCAAAAGAATAGTTTTGTATTGACTTCATCGATTCCTCCATTCTACAGGCCTTTAATGACGGCATAATATCCGTCGTACATTTGAAATATATGAAGCTTTTTACACTGAGGAAATAAAAAGTTTTTGAAGAGGAAAGAATAATTTATATATATATACAAGTGGTTAGGGATTTTTTTTCATATTATGACGGTTATCATAAGATAACACATATTTATTTTACATAATAAAGAAGAAAAATTTACAATATTTCTCTTGGAACCAATAAAGCTATTGCTCAGCGTACGTTCCACTCCCTTGAAGCCAAACTTTAAACAAATACGGACTTCAAACCCTCCACTTCAACTTAATGTACGTATGTGTACCTTGCCCTAGGTCCAAGGTTGAATGTCCTGATCCTGACTGGTCCTACCCTCACTACGTGCTGCCCCATCATGGTGTGTTCGTCTCTTAGTAGCTCTCTTAGTAGGCACGGTTTTTGAGCCAGTTACAAGACCAGTTCATGCCTCTCTCTCTATGATGAAAAAATTAAAACACGAAAAATTAAACATTAAATTTGTAGTATTTGTATCCAGTTGTTTACAACGTTTATTCCCATGTGGTATGATATATTCTTACGCTTCCCTAGTGCATCCAAAGTCCTCACCTATCATAGTAATGTTTTTTTTGACATCATCACTGGACCCAACAATGTCGGAGAAGGACTATAGCTTCAAAACCCACTCATAAACTCCGGAAATGGGTTTGTTACTCCTCTAAACCTCTACAGGGGCTTCCTGAATATCACAGCGAGTCTTCTGTCTTTTTACAGTAATCACATGATCCCCATTTTTCTATATTATACTTGTATTCGTTCTCTGAAAGTTACTCCTTTAAAAACATCATAAACTTCTACCTTGAGTCCCTTACCATGAATAAAATGCTTTGCCTTAATGTCAAAGCATATCCATGTAGCTTCCTCTTTCGCTGCATAATGACTGCTAAATATTTGATGCAGTTGCTCTTGACCTCTGGCAGTAATGGTAATGAATCCCTTTTTACTGAAACTGTCCAAAAATAAAACTGTTTCGCGTGAGAACTTAATAGTGTGGTTGACATCTCTCATCCCAGTCCCTCTACAGTTGCGTGACGCTATACACTGGATGAGATATATCAGCCATGCCGTGCTGTGCGTGTGACAAATAAATACGACTTCGGTGAGTGACGTAATTCCGCTATTCAACTCCTTTTCTCTCTATTCTTTTCCTTAATATTCATGTTTATTAAATTTATTCTTGTTTTTTAAATGTTGTCTAAACATTTATTATTGCCTATTATAGATTCGAATATGTATGGAAAGTCTTACAATAAAGAAATGAAAAATAATTAAAAAAGAAAGAATATGTTATATATAAAGTTTTTAAAGATACTTTTATATAATTATGATTGTCATAGTGAGTAAACAACAATAAATTTTAAACATTGTAATACTTTTACATATAAATGATTTTTATGTAAATGAACTTTATTGAAACAATAGTCTCTGTTTACTAACTAAATTCGATTATAACATATAATTGGCTTTGCAATATAACTACGAATGCGACAGTATTACAAAAAATAACTGATATTGACTTATACAATCCTGTAATGCCAATAAAGAATTTTATATCTTCTGAACAATCTTGGGTCAATCAGATCGCATTTCCAAAAAGTAAATTATTTGCGATGGGAACAAATACCAGCAATCGCGGAACAAACACGAGAGACGAAGCTTCAAATACGTGATATTGGGTTACGTCTGATCACGAGACGAGCCCGCGGCTGTGTCTGTGTCTCGGTCTGTTTGTCACACATTCGTCTTTACAATGTGGGTCGAGAGGAAGCAGGTCTAGTTTAACATTCCATAGTTAGACGGAAGGACTCGGACTTATGAATAGTTGTGGTGTTTTCACCAAAATATCATGAAATTATAGTCAAGGAGCCAAAAACAAATTGGCATAGTTTAAGCTCAAAACCTGTGTTTGCTTGAAGTCAATAAAGAAACATTTCATAAGAAAGATTTGATCGTGATTCACGCTGGATTTCTGGGGGGTCTAAATGACTTATTATCAAGAGGTTTAATACCCCCCAACTTAATCTTGTGTCTTGACTTACGCAAATAAATGAATGCTTAAGATAATCCTATGTAACTTGATACTTATTGTGTACTAAACCATTTTGTCCTCCCGAAACTTATTGTAATAAGCCACTGATTTTTATTTTAAAACAATAAATAATACACATAAAATCTCTTTAAATGAATAAATTTCTATAGCATATCATATTATATGCTTGAAGGTTATTTTTGACGATGGAAGGATTGTGAAGGAAACAGGATTTTTTCCGGACATTTGCCATCGTTCAGTGAAACAAAAAATCAGTAACACTACGTTACGAGATCTGCAATCTGATCTCTTCTTTAGGTAAAGAACTAACCTAATACATAATTACAAATTAGGTTAAAATAAACAAATCTTACCAAAGCGTTGTGGCACACAACCACCATGTTGTTTGTCAACTTCACTAACTCTATAAACATGCAATTAATAAAAAAACTATACACAACACTAATCATTAAAACTGAACTACGGAATACAGGGCACAATACGTCTTCATTCGTCTACTAACCACCTACGACTGACCAGAGGGACTAGCCAATGGAAATCGTCACGGCTGGCTAAAACAAGATGACGGAAATAAAAAGGAAGGGGGACAGGAATGGGCCCTTTTGTTACTATTGGTTCATACGAGATGAACTTCTTAAAACCATATTGTGACTCCGCATTGGTTTATTACAAATATATGATCCGTTTGATACTTTTGGTTTTCTCTTTAGTTCATTTTTTAGAATTGGCAACCAAAGCGGCTTAATCTCGACTGATGGTTGACTGATTGGTTGGTCTGCCAATTTAATGTATGTTGCCTCAATTAATTTCCGTTTGAAGAAATGTGGTTCCCGATTTGTAAGATTGGGTAAGATTTGTTTATTTTAACCTAGTTTGTAATTACGTATTAGATTAGTTCTTTACTTGAAGAAGAGATCAGATTTCAGATCCCGAAACGTAGTGTTACTGATTTTTTGTTTCACTGAACGATGGCAAATGTCCGGAAAAATCCTGTTTCCTTTACATATTATATGCTTCAATTAAACATTCTTCGTGGTTTTAATTATTTTCCAATCATTAGTATTTTAGCGGGAACTGGAGAACGGACTATGATATTAATGGCAATGAAAATAGATTACCTTTCTGCAAATGCTATATATGTATATAAATAGATGACATAGTAAGAATACGTTATTTAAATGTTAGAGCACTACATTGATATGTGCTAAGAAATTTTAATGTCAAGTATGTGATCCAACTGGACAGAAATGTAGAGCAAGCTAAAATATAATCGTCTCTATATATGGAAGGCAAAACCCTTTACTCACTCATTCATCATTAATTATCATTACAACTTCAAAGTATATTTAAAACTTGAACACATGTATGCGTCATGACTGAAATAGAAAATATTAAACATTTGAATACAGATAAAACATCTAAAGCGGTTCAAATGTAGCTGCAGCCATTATAAGAACTAATTGTTATTCACATTCACGCTGTCCTATGAAAATTAAATTTTAAACACACATGTGGCTCATGTTTCCAGGATAAAAAGAAAAGTCTTTAAATGTCGAGTCATGTTCTTCTGATGATATCCAAAAAAGGCGATTAAAAAGTAGGTCAAAACGCATTCGTTACAACTTTTCGACACCTGATACACCTAGACACCTTACATAGTGAAATCTAGGTGAAGAGGTATTTTCACCAGGTGCACAATAGTTAGTAACTTAATAGTGGGAAAGTTTAGCTGTATAACGTTACAATGATATAAAATTCTTGTTATGAGTTTCACGAGTGAGCTTAAACAACACATTTCCACGTGGTACCAACTTACAAACTCTAACTTTCAACAGATGTTCTCTCTTGATGTCGGGGTTTAGAGTTATATAACTGGTTGCTCCAAGAAATTGAGTTTCGGGATTTAACATTCTTTGTTGCCTTAAAAATCTTTGTTAGAAGTTGAGCAATTAAACTTAAACCAAACGTTCTCACTCCTGCTCTAAACAGGTGCATAGTGTGAATTTTATTGTTTCGGAAATAAATAAATAAATATAGTTTACTGATACCTACTAAGTGTGTTTTATTAATTTTTATGTATTTTTAAACCAAATTTAAACTTTATTTTAAATGTTTATTATAAGCCTAGTATGGGTATGCGAATAACATGATCTCTCTGGTTCTACATTTACAATTAAATACTATAGAAGATGTTTGTAACTGCAGTATTTGTAATTTCACACTATATAAAAATTTATACATAAATTTTAATTAAAAATCAAAATAAAGATTATCATACAATACAGTAAATAATTACCAAGATTTTTTCAATGTATTGAAGAGCACAGTTAAATGATTTATTTTATAAACGTTTCTGCCAAACTGTTTAACTTATTATCATATTAATAACACTTTTTTACTCTTTTAGAAATATAATATGAATTATTCATGTATAAAAGCAATATTTACAGTAAAGTACATGTTATATCACCAACTTAATAAACAAATTTGCATATTTAATGAAACCATACAAGTTTTAGTAAACAAATTTATAAAGATTTTATAGTCATATTCAGATTTTAAGACAAATGTGTGTCAAACTTCGTCTGTATAGGAAAAACTTGGAAAAACAAAATATATTTCTTTTATTGGTTGCAACCATGAGGGGTTTACCTTAAGGAGAATGCCTTTATGTATCTGTTTCAAGCCACGTGCATTTAAAATTTCATTGCTGTAGGACATTGGAATTAAAAATCCCTGGTGTGGTTAAAAGTTTTTAATAAAATTTTGTTGTGTTCTTTGAGAACAGGAAACGTGCATTTTAAATCTCATCGTAACTGGCCTACGCGGAGTTTAAAAATAAAAATATAGATTTTAAAAGGGTTACAACTCCCTTTTAATCTTTTCGGTTAGCTGATCTTCAAAATTTACTCATTTTTCTATCAATGTTGTCGGGAATTTGTGTTCGAAATAACATCTTTGTTAGACATCAGGTAGTGAAATAAGAAATATGTGTTTCTTCAAGGGTTGTAAAAATATTAAAGCCCCTTTGGATGGTAATCTTCTCGAAAAATCCCTTCTTATTCTATTGACAGACATACTATAAAATGAAAAATATCGTATTATGACCTATTTAAATTAGAAAACAAAAAATTGTGTTCTTTTGTCCTGGTTGGATACTATGTCTACTTTTGTGAGCTGTTGTGCTTGTGAAAATGTTAACTTGCCTGTTAAGAGCAAAGCTTTTGTGTTTCAAATATTATCAACCTTGATCAACGCGGAGTAAACAATTTTATTGGTAACATTTTATGAGTTGTAACCATTATTACTTGATCTGTGTATTATTTATATTCATTAAATGTATTCTCTGTTGACAGCATAGCGTGTGTATGTCAAATTCGATTCTTTCTAGGACATTAAGAAGTTGAAAAAATATAGGTTTTCTAGGGGTTTCAACTAAATTTAAACCCCATATACATACGAGTAATGCTTTGGTTTATCAATTAAAGCCATGGTAATTGTGCTAAACTTACCTATCTGATATATCTGTAGATTGGAAAATTTGATATGAGTGATTGAGTGAGTGACATAGCGCTCTGCCTCTTATACCTGTATATACTCGTAGATGTTCTGAGCATATGCGCAATTTTACAGAAGGTTCAATGAAAAATATAACAATTTGTAGGTACACTAGTAATAATGGAAGTAATAAGCTCTGGCTGAGTGTCAGCCACAGAAGCGGCTAAAAGTTGAGACAAGATCAATTACTCAACTTTGGCCTCAGACGTGTCGCAGGTCACTCTACAAAATTTTAATGAAAAATATAAAAATATTTGTTCACTCTAGTCACAATGGAAGTAATCAGCTGTGTAGCCGGCTTGTGTGTGACAAGCCACAGAAGTAGTAGGGCCAATATCAATTACTCAACTTTGGCCTTAGGCTTATCCCAGGTCACTCTTCAAACTTTAAATGAACCTTCTTAAACTTTCTTTAAAACTGTGGCTGAAAGAAAATCATAATTCACTATGGCTTTCAGTTTAATAGAGTTTCAAGTTTAGTAACACTTAAGCGAATACTTTATTAGCTGACCGTTACATAAGTTACCTTCCATTTTGGTCAGAAGGGAACATCTGCGTGGTTGGAAAACGCTAATATGTTGTATTTTACGCAGCCCTGAACGCAAAACATTTACGAAGTTTTAACTAAATATAAAATCTAACATTTAGTGCCGCTGGAATTATCTTAGTTTTTTCTATGTTTATTTTTGCATATTTTCAAGCTTTTGGGTATAAAGCTGTTGTAAAATAACTATGATATACTATAAGCCGACTAATGATAATACTTATTTGCAAGTTTCTTCTATATAATTGAAGAATACGAGACAGATCATTAAAAAAATTGTCTTATAACCATAAAGTTTCAACGCAATGTTTTACTTAAAAAAAGTAAAGTTTTAACCAAATTTTAGTGTAAATGGTATTTTTAAGTTTTTTTTCTTTATTTCAAGTAAAATGCAATACAAATCTGTACGGATGCTATATATTATAACATTTTTAATGACAAAAAAAACATCGAACGTGACTTAACCAAACGTAAAATTTTACTTCGAGTTACAAAAATTTATAAAATTATTATTGTAGAAATCTAATGATTTGATTTTCACGAACTTCATATTAAATTGTAGGAAATAAACTGAAGCATTTATTTTCATGGATTTTTAGAAAACAAAATTACGAATTTTGTTCATATATAGATCTGTTGTTATACTGTAACGTATTTTCGTCCCTGATAAAGAACACTCGTATGCACCTTAGTGCCGAAACAACATTTGTTTCACGGATCAAACAGAAAGGAAAACAACATAAATCTCGAAGTTATCGATAGTTTGGAATCTGCTGAATACAGATATCTGGTTATATGGCCGAATTACTCTGTAATATTTAAAATATTATCGAAATAAAAAACGTTTAAATTAGCGATGTCCGGCATTTTGCGCATTGTTTGTACCGTTATAATTATTGACGCTGAGGCACTCAAAGGAATGGGACTCAGAATTAAAATGTTTAATCCTTGTAAAAATGAATAAAAAATACATCCTAATGCTGTTTGGAATCATGTACCTATTACTAAATTATGTTTTTTGCGAAAAACTTAAAAATGTACAAAGGTTGCACAGGAATATATTTTATAAGGAAAAGGAAAACAGGATTTTTCAAGTGTAGTGTTGTATTTTATATTTTACCTTGAACACTGCGTTGTCCAATTATAAGCGATTTGTCATATTTAACAAATACATACCGTTTCCAATCTTTTTAAGTCTATATATTGGTCACATTGTTGTTTTTTCTATGGGATATCGATGTCACGAGTATGTAATAAATTTTGAGTTTGTGACGCATGTTAGCTAAAACGGTTTTTATGTATAAAACATAATATGCGCTGTCTTTTAAATGATTATAATAATTATTAAAGCACTAAATCAATCATGTAAAACAATTTAAAAGTTTCGAAATTATAAGTTATTTTAATTACTACTATTTTAAATAGTTTTAATAGACAGCAGCAAGTTATTTTATTATCTTAGTTTAGTCTTTGATTCATAAGAAAGTATGCCAGTCAACATGCTGGATAATAAATGAAAATAGTACCTACTTTAATTTTAAGTAATATGTCAATTTGTAGCTAACGATTCTTTAATGACTGATGACAGTTTAGTAAACTACTTTTCATGGATATGATTGTGCTAAAATCATACTTAATGTTACATAAAAATCAGCGTCTCACTTTGTTACCAGTACTTAAGTTAAGTTACTATAGGTTTAATTTGTAATATGTAATTTGCACTTGTGGAACTCGTATAAGATACGTGTAACTTGGAGCTGAACTCAAACAATACCTGACAGAGAATGTACACGTGTGAGTTTGTCAGATCTGAGAACAGACAGGAGCAACTATGACTATCAACTTGGCTGTCTAACATCATACATGTAATTTGAAACTTACCTGTCTACTTCGCGGAACTGTGATAAAGGTAACTGGATTTGTAGAAAATGTTCTTATAGGATGAAATTTATTTATTTAGTTTAATATACCTTAAAAGACTTATTTAAAAAAAACTATTGAAATTGTGCTAAAAAAAATTTTAATTTCAGGACAAATTGAGGAATATCCTCATTATATTAGGTCTATACGTAGTAACAGAATACTCAGGATTAATAAGGCTAGGGGTAAAGTTCGCCTCATGTTAAATTTCCATGGGGATTCGGGCGAGATCTGTCTTTTCATATTGGAAGAACTGGACGACAGATCTGTCTTGCCTCTTGCAGTCAAATTTTATAGTGGAAGGCATGCCCCTCATGTTTAGGCTAAACACTTCAATATTAAAGGAGCACCAACAGTTATCCTGCGCAGTAAACTAGACCTATATAACAGCCCATTTTAACCCATTATCATTTTGTTTAAGGTTATTGATGTGCCACTTTTAAACGTCAATGTGGTGTCTAAAATATAAATCACAAATCAGTATTTACTGCACCCAGTATATATATATATATATATATATATATATATATATATATATATATATATATATATATATTATATATATATATATATATATATATATTATATATATATATATATATATATATATATTATATATATATATATATATATATATATATAATTAACAGGAAGTAGAGATTATAAACCAACCAGATGTGAATCCACGGAATGGAGTAAAGCAAACATTTAAAATTATTTACGATGTCGAGGGTATGTTTTATTATATTTACTAGTGTTTAACATCATTGGATTTTATTAGGCACTAGCTGTGGTCGTTTTAGTGTAAACAAAGGAAGGATGGTATTCAAACAAATTTGAATTTCTCAGCCTATTCATTGAAATAGGTTTGAATAAGGTAAATTAAGCGTGACAAATAGAATACATAAAACTAAATGGGAAGTATGTGTAAATATATTTAAGGAGTTAATTATCAAATTATTGCCCTAACCCTTCAGGTAATCCTTAACTCATTGCTGTCTTCAAAAACTTACCCGTCATTTAAAAAAAAGATCATTTACTTTAACCGTTGCTTTATGACTAATGCAATATATAATTATATGGAGGAGATCAGGTAACTTATTAAGCTTAACAAAGATATGAATTGTTTAATGAAGAAAAAAATTAAAAATATCATAGATATAAAGGTAGATAGCCTAACTATAACAACACAAAGTCCTTAAGAGAATGTGTTTTTTGGGTTTTGACATCAACGGACAATTTCCAGGAAATTAAATTTTTATTATGACGAGGGAAAATAATCTATCATACTCTTTCTCTAAGTAACATATACACTAATGAAAAAATTGAGTTTATTTAGTAAAGGAAGTGTAAAATTTACGTTATTATAGGTCGAGACTTTTACATTCTCCAAAGTCAATCACATTAAAAACACAAGTAATATCTATTTTATAACAGGCAAAGATTATACACATACATATTTCTTACTCTAATCTTAACCATAGTTTAATAGTAGTTGAACTTCGAGAATCAGAATGCACTGCTTGAAACAGTTGTATATGTAAATGTAAACTTTTTTATTTCAGAATGTGGCAATAAAGATTCAAGAATAGGATAAATTCTTGCCTTTCATTATATAAACTAAATCCTTTCCGTTAGGTTAAAACATTCTCGTTCAATTAAACAAAAAGTTAATTTTTTGGAGTTCCTACAAGGTAGAAATCGGTTCTAAATATATAAATATTACGGATGGAAATGTATAAATAATCACTGTTCATACTTAAGTGGTTTTACTGTCCGGGTTTTACAACGCAATGAATGTACTCAAGAATTCTGTAATTATATTGCGCATTACTCTAAATCCTGCTGTACGTGTTGTATCTAAGGAATGTGAGGTCGAGTACGTTGTTATGTGGCATTGAATGAACATTAATGGTTTAAACATTGAAGACCTACATTATTGCAATTTTATTCTGTTTTAAAATATTATATAACAGTACGGAAGTCATTTTATAAACATAAAAACTATGAATTCTTATTATATAATCAATTAATATTGTTAGTACTGTATATAAAATATCTTTACAAGTATATAAAATACTATATTGAAAAATAAATGAAATCATTTTATTGATATACAAGCAATTATCGTAACTTGACTACAGCTAAAGTGATTCATTTTCCTTACCTTCTATAAAATACCTTACCCTAATTTTGTCGACAAACTAATAAAATATTTAAATCAATAATAAAGACATATAGGGAAAGTTCATAAAACCTAAATAATAATTTTAATCATAAATTTTGCCGAAAAACGATATTTTTGTTTAAAAACAGTTTTTTTTCCATCTATGGGTAAACTTTCCTTACTTATATTATTGTTTAAATGTTACTCAAATAACGGATTCGTTTTCAAAATATTATTTAAGGTGCCACTTTTACAATATGCTGAATGCTTTCTCAAATACAAAATGTAACAATAGTATAAACTGCTAGTAAATTTGCTAGCAATTGCTAGTAGAAACAATAGTAGAATTGTTTTTAATAATGAATATGCATTCTTCCTTCAGCTATTTGTTATAATATTTTATTTTTTGACGCTGGATTCCGTTTAGTTTAAAATAATTAAAAACTAAAAAATAATATTTAATACTTCTTTTTCAGTAATGTTCTGCACTATGATCCTATTTTAAATTTCTATGATTAAACAACAGGTCATTTGCATTTTACCTCAAAGTATTTACGTTATTCTTGCAAACAATACGTATTGTAATACAAGATTATTAACAATGTTTCAATAGTTAAATTGTTAAATGTATCTTTAATGTCATTACCGTATAAATTAACTTCATGATTAAACGAACAGTGACTATACTGTAACATGTGCTATGTTTCGGAGTGACAGGTAATTCTGAATTGTCATTAAATTTAAATTGCCTCTCAAACGTTATAACAACTGCTTCCCTTTGAAACACAGCTACCAAATTGAAACTGACGAAGGAACTTTTTAATGGAAAAGTTGACATGAAACCCTAAACTAAGCAGTTTTTATCTTTGCACTGTTCATTTCGGCAAATGCTTATAAAGGGAGTACGAGTAATGTGAGTGTAACCATGCACAGTGGCTATCTCACTAACCATATAAAACACATAGTTAGTTCCTGTTATATGAAAAAACTAAGAAATAAATCTCAATAATTAGAAACTCAATAGTTAAAAAACATTTTGAGCGCCAACAACGGTAAAGTTAGTATGTACTTTTGGTTCTATTGACATTTATCTTACCTCATATGATCTATGTAATGTACTAAAATCTATTTTATACTAATAACTTTGGCTGTCCGGCCACAATAGCTGTAATTGACAGCTACACCAACACCAGCTGACCAACACATAGTGTTCCTGATTGACTGTCATAGATGACACATTTGCATAAGATTTGTGTCCACCAGTGCTAAACAGCGGGTAACTGTGAAAATATAACAAAGTAGACTAACTTTTACACTTACATTTAAAACCCGTTGTGAAACTTATCGTAGTTTTCTTGCGGCAGGCTTCTCAGAGCTGTGCATGTATATATATTTTCTTGATCGGATAAGAGACAAAATCAATGAAGGTACAAAGAAACTAAGACTGTAGTAAATCAAAATTTATATGAATATGCACTTTTTAACATAGAGTCTTAATTGTGAAAGAAAACGTACTCAAAAGTTTTGTCTGAAATATAATTCACCTGACCCACAAGTGCCCATAAATGTGCAAAAACTACGAAATTGCGTGCTAAGCCGCGGGTTACCTCCACTATTATAAAATGTTATTGTATAAATTACCTTATATATTTTTAAAGAAATTTATTGTTATTTCATAAAATATATTTTTAGTCCAAATATTTACTGTCCATATTCTTAACAAAGTTTGTTGATAATTCATAAAAGTAAGCAGTAAATATGCAAATTTAAATAATTAAATAAAATTCAATTAAGGTAGTTTGATAAAGGTTTCATATTGCATTGAAAATATAACGTTAGTAATCATTAACGTTGTAAAGTGCACCACCATTCACTATTAATAACAAATAAAAAGTAACTTTTTAGACTAATGAGAAAACTATTAAGCTAGTGTTTGAACTTTGAGCCACTAAAGTGAAGTTTACAAGTAAACTAGTTTGCATCTGGTCACCTAGTGAGACCCTGCTAACTTTGTGATGTTCAGCTCCTGCCATTATCTATAGAACTTTGTTGGAGATTTCCGGCGCGCTTCACATCATAAGCTAACGACAATATCATGTTGTAAACTTGTACAGGACTTTAGTTTACTGCCTATAGAAGATTGTATTTAACTTACTTTCAATTTACTTCACCAAACCTTTCAAAATAAATGAGATAATTGTTTAAATAAATAAAGTTATAACATTTATAAAAATAAGACTCTTGACTCTTTCTGCTTTTTAAAAACTTAATAAAATATA
Organism: Homalodisca vitripennis; assembly: GCF_021130785.1. NCBI lineage: Eukaryota > Metazoa > Arthropoda > Insecta > Hemiptera > Cicadellidae > Homalodisca > Homalodisca vitripennis. The sequence continues at coordinate 217,644,720 of NC_060207.1, read as the reverse complement.
TTAATAGGTATACAGAGAAAACTATTAAGTAAATAATCCTGACGAAACTCTATATTGGACATCTTAGTGAATATGTTACAATGATTTGCAATCAACTGGGCAGTTACCCCACTCTACTTTCTACTAAGCCGAACTAAAACTGTAACCAAAGTTCAAGTTAGATTTAATAAAAGTTGGAGAGACCTGCGACACGTCCGAATCTGAAGTTGAGTAATTGTGACGAAACTCTATATTGGACAAGTGAATATGTTACAATGATTTGCAATCAACTGGGCAGTTACCCCACTCTACTTTATACTAAGCCGAACTCAAACTGTAACGAAAGTTCAAGTTGGGTTTATTAAAAGTTGGAGAGACCTGCGACACGTCCGAACCTGAAGTTGAGTAATTGTGACGAAACTCTATATTGGACAAGTGAATATGTTACAATGATTTGCAATCAACTGGGCAGTTACCCCACTCTACTTTCTACTAAGCCGAACTAAAACTGTAACCAAAGTTCAAGTTAGATTTATTAAAAGTTGGAGAGACCTGCGACACGTCCGAACCTGAAGTTGAGTAATTGATCTTGGGCCAACTTTTGGACCTTGAGGCTTATCACATACAGCAGCAACGTATTAGTCATAGTAAGATTTTCACAAAATTACATTACTCACAAAAAATGTATTAAACCTTATATGGAGATTTTATATTACTTAGCTTGACTTTATATTACTTACTTTTATATTTATATTACTTTTATATTACTTACTTATATTTTACACTAGACTAAACTAAGAATTGGTTTAAAATTAATCTTCATTTATGCAATTATGATTATACAAGAAATCATTGTGTTCTGTTTTGTATATTATTATTATTTTACTTACAAATATCCGAAAAGTATTTTGCTGCTATGTAACCCGTAACTAACTAATGTATCTAAAATATAAAATATAAGTGTCCTTCGGTAATATGGTATATTACTTTTAAAATATGCAGATGAACATGACTTAGATCTAAGTATTTGCGGTTTAATACGCTTCATAAGCTAAGTTCCAAACCCAAACTTATTGGGGTACAACACGAGAGAGGAAGCTTCAAAGACGCGATATTTGGAATCACGTGACGAGCCCCGCCACTGTCTGTGTCTCGGTCTGTTTGTCACACATTCCTACTTCTGGTACGGTTTGACTGTTTACTATGCAAACCTTAATTTCATCTTATAGGATTAAATTATCGCATATAAATAAAAGATAGTGATTCAATGTATAAAGGAGACATTCCATAGCAGCGTTGATGGTAACAATTGTAATGAAGTGTGGTAAAAAGGTACTCTAATGACTGATTATTTAAAGATTCTTTGAACCAATTTAACACACAAGTAGGTGAAAAGAAATAGCAAGGAGTAATAAACTACTCTATTTTACGTGATATTTGTATTTGGTAGTTAGTAACTTAATATTTACTCTTTAAGTCTAGAGTTGAAACTGATTTATGGCCACGGAAGAGATCAAGGCTTTGAATGAATAACAGTGTCCGATACCCATAATACCATAGACAAGAAATGTTCAAAATTTTGAATATTTTTTCGATTGTTTTGTTCTCAGTTAGACAAAAATATTTGTTAATCGGTTTCATTTATTGACTTTACTACAGAAGAAGAAATAGTACTACATTTTCCGAAAGTTTCTTATAACTTTATACACAATAAATATATGTGGAATAGAGATTTTATCTTATTATATAATAATGTAATACGTTTTACTTATGGAACTATAACTCTTATTAATATGAAATATATAAAGAAGGGTATTCAGTAACTTATTTCAGTTATTCTACAGTTAATTGTGTTTATTTATAATTAAAGTCAATCATAACTTTGATTTACAAATTTTAAGTTAGCATAATACAAAGACGTTAAGGGATAGAAGCTATCGTGAATAACTATGCCGCTTAAAAAACTTTTTGCTAAAAGCCTCAGTTCTAACACCTGCACAAAAGGGCTGAAGGGTAGTATTGTACCGCATTCTATGAACCGTTGCCACCATAACCTGAGGTATTTACTGCCATCTAGTCAATCCCTATTCATGCAAAATCGGACCTTGTTTTACAGAAACATTTATAACTTAAATACTGATATTGAGGTGTGTATTTAATATATATATATATATATATATATATATATATATATATATATATATATATATATATATATAGATATATATATATATATATATATATATATATATATAAAAGTTATATATATATATATAAAAGTTCTCAATATATATTGAGAACTTTTATTTTACAAATAGGCTTATGAAAGCCATGTGATTGGCAGCCTTCGCTAATGCTTATCCACTACATCTCTTATTTAATTTTTGTTACTGAATGCTATGTTTTTAATTATGAGTTTATTGTTATTTTCGGTACTAGTTTTATAAGAAACGTGATTTGCAGTAAGAGACAGTTATATTAAAAAAAGATCAAAACAAACAGATATTTAATTTACTTGTTTATAAAACTTTCTTATGTGATAACTATATTATCCTAGAAACAACTACATTTTTTACCGCGGGTAAAATTTTGTTTCCAATGATATAGAAGCAAGTGAAACGATCTGGAGCTGTCATTATTATCAAGTTGAATAAACCGCAAAAGCTGACATTTCGTTCTGAAAATCAAACTTCTTGGCGAACTTTTAATGAACATCCTGCTACAACTTTCTATTAATTCATACATTAAAACTTTTAATGTAATGCTTGCGACCTACTTCGGTAGTGTTTAACTTGCAATGAAAAAGTTATGAGCTGTATTGTCAGTCATGAAACAATTCAACTGAACTCTTATAAGCAAAGTTTTAAGTGAATCCTCAGATTTTAAATAATAGGACTATTCATTCAGTAACCTATTCATGAATAAATTTATTATAATTATGGATGGTTTTATGTATTATTTCAGACACTTGATGCCTTAAAATAGTATATTTAGGTTTGTTGTATTTTACTAACGTTTAATATTATTTGATATGTTATCCATATGTTAATCTTTATTGGTACCTAAGGTCGACGTAACTAAATAGTAAATAAAATACGTGAAAATTATGACAATGGACGCTAATTAAGCAGCAATTTACTGAAGATTTTATTCACTTATTTAGTTATAGCTTATATTTTTTATACTACTATTAATGACAGTATCATTGTTGTTCGTGTAAAAGAGAATCTGGTAATAAAGTAGTGCACAGGTCATCAACGTGTAATTGTATATACCTTTATTCCTCAAGTTTACGTAAAATACTTTTGATTAGTTTAAATTGTTTCACAGAATTTTACATATACGAATTTTTATAGGGTAAATATTTATACCAATTAGTCATTGTACGTAATGTAATCCTTGATTAATAAAATATATATATCGATATTACATAACGACCGAGATAAGGTACAGTGTTTTAATAGCAAGCTAATAATTTTTAAGAAATCTTAACTGCACTTATTTGTTTTAATTTAAAAAAAATTTAAAAGTAGATCTAGGTTTAGTGGGTTATGCGGAGATGTGTTGCTGATTAGTAGATATTAAAATAATGCTTATTGGTAGATATTACAGAGGGAAGGCGACACACCTTCTACTCCTTCCCCAATAATTGATATTAGCAAATAAGTGGCTTTGCTATTTTTAGTTTTAGTAATATAAGTAGCATAATCTTTTTAGCCAGGGTGAAATATATAATAATAATATCTGGGGGAACAATGTTTTGACACATCTGTTGGAAAATATTTTGATAGTCATAACCATTTATTAGTAGTAATTAAATTTAACGAACAATAGGTATTATAAACTGAGGAATGCATGTACGTGTTAAATTCTATCGTTATGTAACCATTACAGTTTATATTTATTCCTTTTTTCCTTATTACTTAAATTTCTTAGAAATATTATGGCAGTTGTTTTTATATTTACTTATTTTTTTAAATTTTATCTAATAATACATATTTATCTAATAACAGATTTTAAGATTGGCCATTTAAATTCGAAAAAAAACTTAACTAATTTACATTATAGTACTAAAAAATACATGTTATAGGCTACATAGATTAATAACAAACCAATTTTATTCTTTTACTGTTTCAAGTATCTCTAAAAGTTTGAAGATGTCAACCATTCAAGTTCTTAATGGTTATACATCGCTTACTATGCGTTAAAGCACAAAAGATAAAAACGTGTTTTAGACTCTTCAGATAAAATTAAATAGTGTTAGTTCTTACGTATAATTTAGTATCACATAAGATGTCAAAAAGAAGGCGTCAACAATTTTCACCAGTATGCCACATTGTAGGAAAAGACTAAACACAATAATACCATAGTTCTTCATAGATTAAGCGTAAACTTTGTGCACAGGCAATATAGCTTGTTGCTGTGTACAATTATACTGTTTATAGCTCGGATGGGCTCGTTAGCCATTCTTAATCAATAAAAAAAAAAAATTATGGTTGCCTGTAAAGTCGGTTTTACGGGCGAAGATTTTACGTGACAACGTCTTTTTCTCGGTAGAATATTTATTGATATGAATATTAATAAATTGCACAATAGGAACAAGGAATTGAATGAAAATAAGAATTGCACAAATTTTAACTATAGAAATATATTTTGTTTACTAAAACATTGTACATAATTTGAAATTAATTAAAATTTGTTATTGTAAATGGTAAAGTTGAATAAAACATTTACTAAAATTGGAATTTGAAATTCTTGCTAAACACAGTTAAATTCTAACTTCGCGCGTGGTGATTGGTCGATTTAGTTCGTTTGTTTGGTCGCACTGTTATGACAGGTTAGAGGTTATAATTTGTTATTTTAAATGTTTGACTAGCAATACGCGCTGTTTCTTCTCAATCGACTGAATTACGATTGATTGCAGAGTGATTTAAACTAATAATTTACTTAACACTATCAACATTTGTCAATAGTATGACATAACCTATAAACTCAGTTTCTCAACTTTTGTGTCAATCTAACAATTAATCAATCAATCATAGTTTACGATAATGAAATATCAGTGTACAATTATTTACCTTTATTGTTGTAGTTGTTGTAAATGACGAATCTAAGCACTCCACATTTTCACGAATAAACATAGTTATCTGCTTTATCCCGTGCGGCGGACCCACAGTTATCTGCTTTATCCCGTGCGGCGGACCCACTGGTCGGGCATCGTAACGTTACCGGGCGTTACACTTTTTCATGAGTGACTCCGAGCCGCAACCTAATTTAAGACGTTGTCACGTCAAAAATTCAAAATCTTTGAATAATAACATTTTGAGAAACAATTGAACCTCCAACATAGATAAAAAACAATACATTTTGTTAAATAATTTAGGTAATTATAAAAATAAAAAATACAGAAAGTACGAAATTTTTAGAAATGACAACAATGTGGAAGAACTATAAAGACGGTAACGTCCGTTGCTACCGTGGTCATAGAATCAAACTAAACCACGTACAGTGAGTGTATTTAGACATTAATGAGTTATCTCATACTAACCAATAAAGTGTTGCAAGATATCCGTCGCATGTGATACAAATTTTTTTCTCATTAAAATATACATAAAATTGACGGATTTCTTAAATTGTCCTGCAATTCTTTTTTTAACTTTATTTTTGACGATAGAAGCATTGTGAAGGGAATAGTATTTTTCCGGACAGTTGCCATCGTTCAGTGAAACACAAAATCAGTAACACTACGTTTCGAGATCTGCAATCTGATCTCTTCTTCAGGAAAATAACCTGAAGCTGTTATTCGCCTGACGAAGAGATCAGATTGCAGGTCTCGAAACGTATTGTTGCTGATTTTTGCTTCACTGAACGACGGTAAATATCCGGAAAAAATCTTATCCTGCATTTAACATACACTAATACCCTATCTTAAGTTTTTCATTTAGAGATGATTTATTGCAAAATTTTCTTAATATTCACACACATGTTTACTTTTACATAGAAATTATTCGGCTTCATATAGAATAGTGAAATTTCTTTAGCAAGCTCTAAACTGTTGATGTGTTATATAATATGACGTTTCATAACATGTATCGATCTTTATAAAGTATTGAAACATTATATTATATATGTATATTTTAAAATGATATTTTATGATAATGCTTTAAAAAATAATAAAATTATAAAAGTAATTAAGCATTTAAGATGTCTGATAATCACATTTTGAGAAAAAAAAAATTACCTCCAACATAGACCAAAAACAATAAATTATTTTAACTTCCTAAGTAGTTAAAAAAATATAAAATAGGTACATAAATTACGAAATTTTATGTAGTAAAGAACATTTTGTGAATAATTGTAAAGACAATATCTACCGTATTTCTTACTAGATTCAAACCAGTTTGATTGTATGTGATATGTCTACAAACATGGGTTGCTCGACCTCCTTCACAAGTGTTTTATGTTCTGCAAGCATGTTCTCCGTGAATCTGTAAAATTGATTGCAATTAACTGGCTAGTTATCCAACTCATTATCGTCCAACAAATCATTAGAAAGTTCACGTCTGTTTTATTAAAAGTTGGAGAGACCTCTGACACGTCCAAGTTTCAAGTTGAGTAACTGATTTTGGGCCAACTTTTACACTTGGAGTTTATTCACGGGCAGGGTGGCTGATTGGTTATATACTTTCTGGTATTTGGAATTTTAATTCGTAGCGTACATTTATGTACTGATTTAAAATGTATTATTTTAATGTTTTTGTCTTTTAAACTACTGGATACTTTAATAATATTGAAACAGGACGAAAGAAGAATAGGTAAATTTTAGATGGGAATTTGTTCAATTATACTTCTACATGGAAAAATTCCCAATTTTTCAAATGATCATTTACTAAATAAGATTGAAGATAGACTTTTTAAAATCATCCAATGAATTTATCATATTTGCTCTACTAAATTGTTACTATAAATCTTTTGTAGTACTGGATAGAACAAAAGTCTTGTTATATATTTGAAAAATAAAGTTTTGATTTTATATTTCTTCTTCCTTTTATTATAAATATTTGATTAAAATCTATCACCAAAAAAGTTATGCAAGAGTAGGGTAATGAATTTGTTTAATATTTCCTGACAAAATGGTAGCCATTTCTCGATTTGTAAAAGCTATTAGCCTAACTTTTCTCATTACCATATTAAGTTGAACAGCAGTATTTACTGTAATGTACTGTAGCAAATGATCATTTACTAAATAAGATTGAAGAATAGACTTTTTTAAATCATCCAATGAATTTATCATATTTGCTCTACTAAATTTTTACTATAAACCTTTTGTAGTACTGGATAGAACAAAAGTCTTGTTATATATTTGAAAAATAAAGTTTTGATTTTATATTTCTTCTTCCTTTTATTATAAATATTTGATTAAAATCTATCACAAAAAAGTTATGCAAGAGTAGGGTAATGAATTTTTTGAATATTTCCTGACAAAATGGTAACCATTTCTCGATTTGTAAAAGCTATTAGCCTAACTTTTCTCATTACCATAATAAGTCGAACAGCAGTATTTACTGTAATAAATGTTGTTTTATGATGTTAAGTAAATGAAAATAGCAAGGGAAATATTTAAACATAAAATAATACAAATTAAAATATTGGATTTTTCCAACATTAAAGATTTTTTTAAATATAAATACGCAACATAAAAACTTTAAAATATAGCTCACCAAAACAAAGTTGAACGCCGTAAAGGTTTATTTTAGGTATAATTTTAGTAATAAGGATTTGAGATGGTAATATACTTCTTCCATTTTAGTTGGTATTTCTATTGTCTTCTAAGTTATAAATTAGTCTGTGGGGATAGAAAAACTCTTGTTGCAGTTCATTTCTCCGATCTATTTCGTTGTTAATCTTTCCGGGTCAATGATTAACGAAGAACATGGTTACCGTTCGTGTTCGTCAGTTCCTTAGGCAAGTAAAAGTAGAAAACGAAAATATCTACCATAGCAGAACACAATTTTAGCAAAAAATTTAACAAAGAATTGAGTACAGCCAAATTACTAAAAGAAATCCCACACTATTATCCAAATGAAGATAAAAATTAATAGTAATGAAGATCTTGTATACTGATAACTTCGTATCCAGCTAATCACAAGTTAGGTTTACCAATTATCTTTAAGCATGCTTTCTTTACTTTATAAGGTTAATCAGTTTAATCAATGATTATGACAAAGAAAGGCCAAAGAATTTCATGTTTCATCATTTTTAGCTATGTTTTGAACGCAAATTCTCTTATTATGGATAGTGGGGTGAAGTTTCCTGCTTTAATTTCTCCCGCATTTACGATAAGATTTGCAAAGAAAGTATGATTTAAGGAAATAAATTCAACCTAGTTTACCAATAATAATCTGGACTGTTTTCATTGATTCTGTACAATTGTAACTGTTACTCCCATTTAATAACATTTTCTGCAGCATTACGATCCTGACATTTAATTTGCAAATATAACATTTTGTATACATATATTAGCCTGTTCTGTACATTGGGAATAGGAAAGCCTCACACTACGTATTTACAAACTTACCCGACTTATTAGCTTTTATAAAGTATTATTCTTTGTTTTGTAACCTATTGTTGGTGTATGCATTGTTGAAATGAAATTCCGGTTGTCAAAAGAGACAATTTCCATGTTGAAATCACTGTTTACTTCTTAAATAAAAATATAAATTTAAAATACACTATGTTTAGTTGAAATATCATGTGAAATAGAGGAATACATCCGTCCTTTCTGATGTTTTCAGGCAATGTGTGTATAAAAAGCATATAAATTACACACAATCGTAGTAATAATGGATTATTTATTGTAGTAACATATATTTTTGGAAAAAAGTTTATTTCCCTTATATTCTATATACATAAACCTAAGTAGATTGAGCATAACAATTTATAACTTTTGACTAGATTTACCGATTATTATAATCTATGATATATTGTATTCATCCTAGACCGAAATGCAGAATAAATACTAAAATATCGTAAAATTAGCAGAAAATCAGGTAAAAATTAATTTTTTTGTACTATGGTATAGATTAAAAAAGATGCCATTAAATTTAATCAATTATTTCAATAAAAGAACAGTTATACAGGGTGTCAATTAAGTCTGGAACCTCTTTTTTAATTTTTTAACCACAATATAAAAAAATACCAAAGTTCACACGTGCTTACTAGTGATAGTAACGCACATATCTGCCCAATTACCGACCAGATAATCCCTTTGGGGGACGGTCCACAAGGAGTCAGACAAAATTCTTAAATAGCAGCATAGGTCACGTTTGGTATCAAATTAAAGGTCTTACTTAGCAGAGTACAATGACGCAAACCGGACTTCAAAAGGTGGATTCATTCAGTAGTTATAGCTATTTGAATTTTAAAACAATTTAACAATGTAAATTATTAAGTATTACAAGTAAACACCAATTTTAAGTACCTGTGATCAAAGTAAGTGTTCAAAATGTTCCCCTCCCATCATCTGACAATATAGTAATCGAAGCCAGGAATCAATAATTATTACCAATAACACAACTACTGTTAGAATGTGAAAGTGGTAGATTGAGTCATACACAGCATCCACAGAAACTTAACGTTTTGGCAGGTATTATAGGAAATCAAATTATGGGCCCATTATTTATCAATGGTAATTTAAATGGTGACTCGTATCTAGCAATGCTCCAAAATGAGATATTTCCTGCACTACAAGCTGCTCTTGGTCGACAATTTCAAAGAATTTATTTCCAACAAGATGGCGCGCCACCACACTTTGCTCTTCTTGTTAGAGAATACTTGGATACAATATTCCTTCACAGATGGATTGGAAGACGTGGTGCAGTAGAGTGGCCTGCTCGTTCCCCTGATTTATCTCCGCTGGATTTTTTTCTTTGGGGATACCTCAAAGATAAAGTTTATCGTACTAAGCCTCGAGATTTGGCGCACCTAAGAAATCTCATGTCCAAGAAGCTCAAGATATTCCTCGTGACTACCTTCAAACTGCAGTGTATGGCTTTTACAACCGCCTAGGACATTGCCAGACGATGGTAGGGGAACATTTTGAACACTTACTTTGATCACAGGTACTTAAAAATTGGTGTTTACTTGTAATACTTAATAATTTGCATTGTTCAATTGTTTTAAAATTCAAATAGCTATAACTACTAAACGAATCCACCTTTTTAAGTCCGGTTTGCGGCATTGTACACTGCTAAGTAAGAACTTTAATTTGATACCAAACTTGACCTATGCTGCTATTTAAGAATTTTGTCTGACTCCTTGTGGACCGTCCCCCAAAGGGATTATCTGGTCGGTAATTGGGCAGATATGTGCGTTACTATCACCAGTAAGCACGTGTGAACTTTGGTATTTTTTTATATTGTGGTTTAAAAATTAAAAAAAGAGGTTCCAGACTTAATTGACACCCTGTATAATAGCACAATTATATGTTTAATTACATTAATCATTGTTTTGAAGTGATTTAAATTTATTGTCTAAAAGGCATAGATTGAGTTTGATACTAATAAAATTCCTATTTCACCTTCTTCTAAAATCCGAAGTGGAGCCCAATGTAAAAGGAATCCAGAGACGAATATTAAAATAAATTTTTAAGATGTAGTTTTGAATATAATTGTATATTTTAGCAAATAATAAGTATGCAGGGGATGGTCAGGACGTGTATGCAGATGTCGAGGTGAAATTTACTATCTGATGTTTACTTATTATTTAAGAACTGATAAAGAATCCATAGTAGTTATTTCTTGTTATATAAGTAGGCTTCTCAGACCTATATATGTTCATATATTTCCTTGATTAGGGGCAAAACAAAGCAAAATAAACTAAGGCAAAAAAATACTGACGTTTTCTTTATCGTGGAATCGAGGAAACTAATTCTTGGTGTTGAAATATAATACATTTGAACTAGAAGTGCTAACCGACGTGCAAAGCCTTCGAAATTGCGTGCGTGGCCTCTGGTAACTGCTAATATTATAATGTAAATTAATATTTGAAGCTAAATAAACTGCCTCTGGCATAATGTACTCTTCAAAAGCGCTCTTGAATGTGGAGAAAATGTTAATGTGTGTTTTTATTACATAATTATAATATATAACAAAGCCTCCTTCCACTACACAGCATTACATTATTTGAGAAGAAATAACACAGAGAATCACTGAACTGTTTCTGTATTATTTTTGGCTATTATTTTTATGGTATATAAGTTTAAAAAAAATATATATTTGATACAGACTATTAAGTTTATTACTAGTAAATAATACCACTAAATATAAAATGTATCCAATGTTCTTATAGAATTTTTCGTGCAAAGGATTTTTAGAAATAATGCCGATTTCCGTTTTTGTTTTATTTTACCTGTCCTCATGGGCATCAGGCATGTTCCAGGATTTTATAAAAAATAAAAGTAAAGAGGAGAGTCAAGAAAGTAAGATTTTAATGGGAAAAATTACTCAGTTACAAATAAGATTTAAACCTGAGCTATAAGTGACTCAGATGCAAAACCCAACACCTTATCCTTACGCCAATATGTTAAATAAAACGAGATATAGTAAATACTACAGACTTATAATATTACTTAAATTTCTGGATACATAATATTGTGGATGCTTACTAGATAGAATTGAAGTACAATTAAACATATAGCTTGGTTGGAAAAAATTGGTACCCTTTAATCCCCATTGTTTATGTATAAATAATTTAATAATTATTTATAACAGCGTAACATAATAGGATTTCTGAAGTTTTTTTATCGATTAGCCTTTAAGGCCAAAGTGAAAAATGAAGGAACAGATATATACTTCAATATATAGCAAGAAAGTGAAAACCATACATAACCATAATGTATATTTATTAATACGTTAAATGTATATACAATATCTATGGAAACCAATAATGTGGAGTAAGAATTTTCTACTTAATGGCGAAAAAGTTGTAATGCTTTCAGTCCACGTCAGAAGCCGGACGCCTTCTAACTTTTAACACTATTGGCTTCTCGCGATAAAATTACAGGGTTGAGGGGCTTTGAAAGCTTTTAGAAGAAAGTGCAGGCGGTTTTTAATGAAAATTGGCAGAACTTGGCATAAAATTCGTAATGAAAGATTCTGGAAAATTAACTAAAACTTAATGAATTTGTCGTTGTTCCGTTAAAAGTTCTCTAAATAAATTGATTTAGACAGTTACAAAGACAAAAATTACCATGTTATAAGATTAAATTGTATTTGTAACATGTAACGAAAAGCATATGTTATAAATATATTACGTTATTATGTCGTTGTTTGTTATATATTTATATTTATAATAATTAGGAATGAATACTTTCGAATAATGTCAGAAAATTATATTTTGGGGGATTAAATGCTAGAACAGTAACATATTATTTTCTATTTTAAATAGAAAAACTGCTTTGTTAAAAAGATAAAGTTATTCATTAAAATTCATCTTCTACTAATTATAAATATTCTGTTTTATTATTGATAATCAGTATATTCTTATTCTAATAAACATTTGCCTATATTTTAGGTTTAAAATTTAATAAGTACACTTTTTGATATGTAATTTACTGAAAACCCGTTCATTAGAAAAAAAATAATAGATTTAAAATATAGTGGTTAAATTCAAATATAATTTTTACGATGTAATACCTTAACAACAATGTACATAAAAAACTACGCAATATTAAAATATATTTAAGTAGTGATTCTGATTTATCTGCTGCAGCTCGGTCCATTTCAATTTATAGTTACATAATAAACAGCAAATTGAACAAATCTTTCTGATATTTTGGTTTCATATAATTTTTAATCAGATTTACAGGAAGCGAGCTTTGCTTATAATAATCTCTAAATGTTTAATTACCCTGAAATTAAACTATGTCAACCTAAAAATACTTTTTAATGTATCTTATGTATCACCGTTCAGTAATATAATTTGTTGAAGAAATATTTTTTCATCAACCTGTATTAAATTTTATACCTTCTCGTGTTTATGAAGTATCCCAGTTATTAATCCCAAATTGAGTGCTTTAGTCGGCTGTTGGATATCCTACGATAATCATGGTTCGTTTTTAGTTTTCTTGAAAGAAATTTGTGTATATCGTATTTCCAACGTAATATTTTTATATATTTATTAATTAACATTGGATAATTATAACAAAAACATATTTTACGATACAATTTGGAACATTAGACCCTTCAACGGCTCTCTCAGTTGCTATATATGGCAGCCGATATCTGTTATTCAGCATTGAAAAAAGTAGAAGAACTGCACACCACGTTTCATATCAGGATGACATGGGATTGCATGCAAAATTTAAATTATGTAGCTCATTTAGTTAGGCTAAATGTGTTATGATTTAACGTGTTGAAATCTTATACGGTTATACTAAGTTGTTTTTACAAATGTATTTATTCAGCGAACTTCTCGTTGCCATTTGCCATTGGTTACTTACCTCTAAGATCGCACAAAACATATTATCATATTCACTAACGCTCAGCCAAATTCCACAGAGTAGTATACACCGCTATTTAACTTAACTTCGCTTATATAGAAATAAAGCTTAATGCTAAACATCAAGTCTACTACAGATTAGTTTACTCTCAAGATTGTTTGGACAAAGATACAGACAGACTTAAATGATTCCAGCCTCTCGATCGATAGGCTTTGCTAAAGCTCAGCCTTTAATAATAAATTTGTGTCAGTTTAGTGCATAAAATATTATATTATACATTTTTAATTCATATACCATATGATTGGCTACAACCTTACATTTTTCTAAACTATTATCAGTGCTTGGTTTAATGACTTTTAGACTGTGTCTAAATTTTTTAGGTACAGTATGTGTTTAAGAGAAATACACATTACAATTTACAGTAATATAATACGATGATTTATCACTGGATTTAATAAAGGTAATTAGTTGTTGTATTGATTTGTAAAGAACTAGCTTACTTAAACATTTTATATTGCCTATAACATTTCACAGGTAACGCATAATATTATTTAGCACTTGAATAAAATCTCTGTATTTTGTTTTGTGATATTTTCCATTGTTACCAGTTTATAACGTATACATTTACAAAAATTATGGTAGTGAAACCAGTAGTTATTTAAAAGTTGGTTACATCTTTATTTACAAATATGCTATAATAAACCGATGTACCAACATATTATTTGAGGAAACGGTACGTAATACTCATAACTCTTATGAATTGTTAAACTATATTAATTAGTGCACACAACTCAACTATTATAGGAGTGCTGATTCACCCATCTTAATCACTGTTATGTCTTTAGTGAACGATGTTATATTTTTAATAAATAGTTCTCACTGTTTAAAATATCTTGTAATCGTTTTAGTAATATTTTAATTCTACATATTTGGTACTGAAAATTTTTTACTCTTATCGAGTAACTTCACTAACAAGATCTGCTTTTCATATTATTTAATTAACCATTGTTAATTTACTGCACAGTAAGTAAACGTAGATTAACTGTTGGTTACGGAACTCGCTTCAGCAACAGGGCTAGCAGCAATGAACACTCTTATCTGATCTTATCTTAATCAACGGATTACCATTATTTAATCACCTTTCCCGCCTCGAGTAAGTTATAAGATAAGTGTAGTAAGGTAAATGCTTTAGTTAATAATATCACTGAAAGGCAAGTCGAAACATGCTAAATGAATTATTTATAAGAACTACAGTAATATTTAGAAGTTGGTAAGAGCAGTGCAATGTACAGTTATAATACAAAAATGTGATTTGTCTTTTTACGATAGAATTATAAGCCGTAAGTGAAGTTTGGGATATAGACTGATAGGCATATTAAGTCAAAAATACAACAAGGTCGTACCCCACATATTGCGTCGCGTATCAAAACTCATTTTCAAACGTTCTGGAGAGATATAAACATACATAAAAGACATGTTTACATCCCGCTTGCAAAAAAGAGACATTATGTAAGCTTACTAAGTGGTATGCTTGCACTTCACTCTGTCATATTCCATGGTTCATCTTACATCGTGATAGAACTCAATCTTATATATGTTAAAAATTAGTTACATACAAAATTTGGTCCACAAATGAAATATTTTCCGAGATATCTTGCTACATGTGAAATCACGCTTTATTTCATTAACTTATCTGTCATAGCAGACTTGAAATAGTGAGAGTTAGGATGAGCTAGAGTGGGTATTACAATGCAAGAGTGCGCTATAATCCCATTTCACCAACTTTTAACATTAGCCTTTCGCTTGATGGTTTTTTTACTTACTTTATGAAAAAAACTCTACACACAAAGTTATCAAAATATAACGTATGTTTCGCAATATTTTGGCTACAGGTATGTATATGTCCTACGTCATAATCTAATATGGTTGTTCTCACCTTTTTTACAAATTTATTTGCTCTCCAGTTTTCTCGTTGCCGCCATTATTAGGTTTTATAACAATGTAAAGACATTCGCTAATACTCAGCAAATCCATGCATAATCATAAAAGTCAATGTTTCCTATAAAGAAAGAGAACTTTAAAAATAATTAAAAGCCTACAGGTTATTTGGCTTTAGTGATAAGGTGCGGACAGGTATTAATTAAATGTTTCTAATTTCTTATTTTCTAGACTTTTGCCAGTGCTTAACCAACTATGAAATCAAAATACCAGAATTTTGATGATTTTTTTAGTGAATTCTAAATTAAAAATTTAAATAGGTCTGCTTATTGATTATCGAAATGTTCCAAATAATTTATTGCACTAATTTACAACATTTCATCCTCCGTGGGTTCACAATTTAAGTAAACACTATGAGAAAAATAGAACCATTACAAAGACATAATTTTGTGTTTGCTTGTATTTCCCGCAAAGATGTGTTCCCCAATGTGATGTACAGATATTCAAATTGTCTCTCTTAAACTTTAATTTTAATCTATTAGTACGCAATAATTTATATTAGAATTACAAACCTTATGTAAACGCGTAGTCACATTCCTTTTTCATCTCGTATCATGTCTTTCAGTCTTTAATTTTTTTTTCGTTACATCAGAGGCAATCCAGATAAGCATTTGACAACAATAAATACTTTAATGAGCCCTGAGTAATTTTTTGGCCAGTTGGGTTTTAATCTCAGATAGTATTTTGATGAACACTACGCCAGAATGTGATGGTGAATACTCAATTGCAACTGTATGTACACTATGTGGATTCATTGATTAGACATACGTGATTGTTTATTCACAATAATGGCATCACGCAATAAACATTAAGTTGCTTTATTTTACTGGATTACAAGAGAAATAATGGATTTGGAGAGACTATGAGCTGTATACAATTTTAATGTTTTGATGGTGAAGGGTCAACTTAGAAAAACAAAAACATTGCTTATCTAGCTTGAGGGAAGGATTAGAATCTTTATCATAGTAACATGAACCATGCCAAAGATTGA
The DNA here is from genome assembly GCF_021130785.1 of Homalodisca vitripennis. NCBI lineage: Eukaryota > Metazoa > Arthropoda > Insecta > Hemiptera > Cicadellidae > Homalodisca > Homalodisca vitripennis. The sequence continues at coordinate 217,628,251 of NC_060207.1, read as the reverse complement.
GGTCTCTTAATAAGGCAATCATTATCCCATCTTTTGCTTTAGTACTGCACTTTAGTAATAGAGCACCTCGTTCCTAACTCGCATATTTTAGCCACAATTTCCAACATCTTACCGAGAGAAACTAAGCGTGTAATATGTTCCAGGAACCTATAAATCGAAAATATAGTTCCATTTTGTACCATCAATCTTTTTGCACTTAATGGTAATATGAGAAATATAAAACGGATAATAGTTTAATGGTTATAAAAGTTTCGTATATATCAATAATTTATAAAAACTGTTACAATGTTACATCATCTCAAAGCGGTAAGTCTAGTGTAAAGATCTCTTTTCACGTGTAGCTTTCAGCAGATTTATGTGCGTCCGTATGCAAATCACGGATCCTAGTAAATAATGCTTTCTTCTGTATGTCGCTGTACGTAGCTTTCTTATTTCTCAAGTATTTTTACTGATATGCAGTGCTATATGGGTTGGGCAGTATATTACCAACGAGGTTCCTAAATCTGTATAATATTATAATTAACTAAAAGCGAAATGTATTTTCTATATTTATTCAATAATGGACATTACATGAAAATATATATGTGTGTGTGTGTGTGTGTGTGTGTGTGTGTGTGTGTGTGTGTGTGTGTGTGTGTGTGTGTGTGTATGTGTGTGTTTGCGATCATGGCAAGTACTTCCACTGAAAGAACAAACAGAACTTGAGATTAACACAATTAAAATACTTATGAACTGATATTCTCATGTTTCCTGTAACCTAACGATAAACAATCATTTGAGTATTAAAACCGCTGTTATTTATGCAGAATGACCAAAAAAATTCTAAAGATTTTTTATATGACTATGTACCGATAAGTATAAGTTAAGTAATAAATTCAACTTTAAAGTTCCAATATTGATATTTTATATTTGGAAATTAATTTTGATTTATTATCTTACTGTTCTATAAATGGTGAAATAAAGGATGTTAGGTCAGCCAAATAAATATATAGTAATCTTCCGCTAAGCTTTTATAACTAGCACTCCAAAGCACACAATGTCAATAACCAGGCTGTCGTCGCAGCTATAACGTAAACAATGAATCACCAGAGTTCCCATAACTCACAGGAAACGACATTATTATCACCGCTTGCACCGGAAATGATCGCAACAATAACAATCTCAATGTCACCGGCGAATTGCCAATAGGGGATTAATAATGGATTTATTTCCACATCATCGCAGTTACATCTGTTTAACGTTGACATAAAAATATTTCCCTCATTACGTAGCGATTAAACTAAATAATGAGACGGATGTAAAACAGCTAATTGATGACAATTATACAGGGTGTACAATAAATCCCGGGTCAGTTAAATATTTGTCAAAATATTTAAAATAGAGCTACAAAACATTATACAAAGTTACTAGACATAAAAATCTATTTTATCACATATTCAGTGATCAGCTACTTTCACAGGGGGGCGGCCCGCTAGGAGTCAGAAGAAAATCTTAAATTTAAGCATAACTTAGGTTATGCTTGAAGGTTTGCAACTTAGGTTAATGTAAAAAATATACCTGATGTGCTTTTTTGATTTTAACTTTACTAACCCAAAACTGTTTACAATTCATTGTTTTTGTAGAATAATACGTTTAATTTATTTGCAATGATTTAGCCATTAGAAGATTACTACAAAAAAAAGCTCGTCAGTGTATTTTTACATTAACCTAAGTTGCAAACTCTAGCCATCTTTGAACGGCTGTCATTTTTTACTCGGTTATCCGTTTGAGGTCGGGTTTGCGGCTCTGTACTCTACTATTAAAGACCTTTTATTTCATATGCATATCAACCTATGCTTACGTTTAAGATTTTCTTCTGACTTCTAGCGGGCCGCCCCCCTGAGGAAGTAGCCGATCACTGTATATATGATAAAATAAATTTGTATGTCCAGTAACTTTGTGTAAGGTTTTTTAGGTCTATTTTAAATATTTAACCAACCCGGGACTTTTTGGACACCCTGTATATTAAGTGTGATATGTTTGTGGCATATTCTATGAACACTCTAATTTGTGCCCAAGATCTGTTTTTACCAAAGCACTGTTTTTTAGTAGTTTTTATTGAATAATCAAACTTTTTTGAAAACCATGAAAAGTGCTTAAATTAATAACCATTACATTATTAATTTGAATTATTAATTAAATATAATTTATAATTAAGAGCTGATACATATATAAATATGCATAGTGATTGGTGCATGCACTACATGCAAATAAAATGTGTACACCCACAGTGATTTTCTGTATCTATAACACAACGAAGGGACCAATATGCATTAGATCTATTTTTAAGAACTGTACATGTTTATAAATTCCTCCCTTATTATTGTCAATGTCGAATATCATTTTACAGATTCTCTACTACTGCCAAGCCATCTTATAGTTGCCTTAAAGAACCTACCGTCTTTGGTGGGTTGTACAACTCAAAAATACCATAAGACGATAATAAGATTTATCTGGTGAAAGGAATATTTAGAAATAATAGCCTGATTATGTAAAAATTTTTTATTATATTCAAAAAGTTTATTTCCCTGAGAACAATAACAAGGCGCGTCCATGGTTATAGATGTCCATTGATATGAAATGTATATAACCAGTGGAGAATATAATTAAATATATGTTTAATAAGTGCAAGCGGACAAAACATATATACGTTTATATATTTGGAATAGAAAGATTTATCCTTTAATATAAGCTTTTATATAGGTCCAATAAAGAGTGTCAGTCATACAGTCTACAAGGCGGTCTTGCCATATCACTGCCAACTACCAGCTGTTTCAGCTATAACATAGTAAGTTGTGTTATGGGGGCTGCCTAATTTACTAATCGCCTGCAAAACAGATGAATAAAATAAAATATACCTTTACCTGCATATGATAACAGCTGACTATGTTTGATTATTGCAAAATTTTTGAGTTTCCATTAATTTGTTAGTTTCCTAACAGATAAAAGTGGCAACAGTGCTTGGCTAGCGGGGGAATGAGGATACACCAGCCACCAACGGTATATTTTTTACCGAGCTGCTCTAGTTGATTCAGTAACAGCAAGCACAGATTGAGATTTGCTTTCAAATTGTAAAGGAACATTTTGTCCGTGGAATTGTAACAAACTATTCATTTAAGTTATTTAAACAATCTCGAGTACATCTCGAATCGTTGTTACGTTGTGCCCCTGTAGAAATAAATGATCAGGAAGAAATGCAAGGCTTTTATAAGCATGGTAGAAACATGTGACTGACAGTTAAGCGTACCAACTGTTTTGGTTTTGCTAAATTTAAAAACGTGTAACGTTCTCTACACATTGTTATATTTTCATTTTCTGCTTTTAGATAATTTTTGTTTTATCATATATTAAAATAAAAACTAAATTAAATTTTATTTGATAGCATGCAGGAATACTATGTAGATGCTCAAAATTACGTTATTTTCACATTAGTGTGCGAGTTTATAATGTTCGGACCCTAGCTTATACAAGAAAAGATATTAAAGGATGTAAAGCTAAGATCACAGGAAACTGTGAAGCTGTTATAGAATGTCTATGTCAATATCCTATCTTTGATGAGCATAGAAATGTAAACAACCTTCCTGAATAACTAAATTCTTTAGCGATTCGAAAAAATCAATAGGTTGTATAAGGTTGTATTCTGTGCAGTATTAATTGTATTATATTGTTTGGGAAGCTTTATGCAATCTATCTCATCAGTTTTAATTTTTTTATTGCGGTTGTCCATGAAAAAGTGCACGTATTTGTATATAAATTTCTACTTACAAATAAAAAACTAATTTCACACTTAGAATTTTTTATCCGGCTTCCTTTATATTAGACAGAATTCGTTATTCTATAAAGGTATTTTGCTGTTTGTTATTACTATTGATTTCCAAATGTTACATTGAGTATCGTATATCCCCTACGACTGTAAAGTCAAGTATAATAATATAACTCGATGATTTATTATTGTTTTTTCCTAGAATATGAAAAAACATATTGCGTACTCATATTTTATAGAAACCTCAGAGGCCTTTGTTATAATATAACTAGTAGTCGCATTGTTATAATGGCTAAAGAGAAAAAAATTCATGTCCTCTAAAGCCTCCTTATTGTAATAATCACATAAATTAAAAAATTAACTTAAATGGTACATTACTAAAATTGTTCAAATTACTGATACTGATTTAAAAAACACTTGGACTTCAAGGAGCAAAGTCGTCTTATCACGGTTGTAAAAAGTTGCATGTAATTTGCAAAACAATAAATACTTGTAAATATAAAGAAATTATTGTAGCTGTTGTTATTGTTAACAATATTCAACATTATAAATGAAAGGTTATGTTATTAACGATTTCCACACTATTGGAGCTTATTAATCATTTGCTATGACTGTAATTGATTGGGGTTCGGTCCATTTGGCAGTTAACCACTCGAATTCAGTTCGAATTTCACACTTAACATTTTCAATTTGTATTAATTTTTCTATTAAATTAAATTCTATATATATTTAAATCTCTCTCTCTTTTTCTCTCCCTCTCTCTCTCTTTCTCTCTCTCTCTCTCTCTCTCAGTCCCATGAGAGATAGGTTTCGCTTGGAAAAATAAATAACTTAACTCTTTTAATAGTATTCGGATGTAAACCTAAATTTATATTATACAGATCACTTGTACTAATAGAACCTACCCTGAGCTTGTAATGAAAACCCCAATTTTTGTTTAATTATTTTTAACATTAAACTTTAAACAAGAAATAAGAATGGATACCAAATAAGTATTCTGATTTATACGAAACAATTGTTATTAATTGATTCAAATATAGTTGTTACCAAAATTTTGTTACGGAATAAAGATTCTAATAAATTTTTTACTACGTAATTATGTCTTAAAATATCTTACATTAATAACTGCCCAAATTTTGTAGATAATAATACACTGATGGAAACTGCAATATATCTTAACTAAGTAAAAATATTTTATTAGAAGTTAAAAAAATTAAGCTCTCGCTTACTGAGATCCAGATCACTGTGCCATATACATATAAAATCTCCCAAATTTACCTTTACGTATCCTGTGGGTTCATGTATATATTTATAAATGTGTGTACACAAGATGTATAGTCTTCAAATTTGTTTTACTCGTTTAAGCCGAAATTATTATTTCAACAGGTACATTTTTACATTACTTAGTATTTAAATAAAAAATATGCCATGGTTCTTCATTTTCGTATACAACAACTAGGTTTACTATCAGTTAAATAATGTAAATAGTCATATATCGTAAATAGAAATAGTGAAAACTTATAATAAACGACATAAACAGATGTTTTCAAGACCGGTCTTTAAGTGTGTTTTAGTCATTTGAGTAAAACGTGAGGCAAGAACTTGTCCAATTTCCTCCTATCATTAACCTTACAAAAGGAAAAGAAATCTAATAAAAGTTATTGAGCTGAAAACTTTGATTATTACTTTTCACATGAGAGTAATCTTCGTGTTTTAGATTACTCGCTTATGAATACTTTGTTCATTTAACTTTTGCTTCAAGTTCTACCCAGTACATCTTTGCTTATATAAAAAATTCCATTTATGTCAGATTCAGTAAGAAGTATAAATATACTATTGTGTAGTAATTTTACACTATCATTGATATTTTATGATAGTAATTTTCCAAAAATAAGACTTAAGTAAGGTTCTGAAATTACTAAATAAAATCTGAAATTCAAGCAATCCTAATATATGTGCAGTGTAAGAAGAAATTAAAATATTTAGTAACAGTGTACACAATAGAGTGATAATTTTTGTGAGGTTAATAAGTAAAGTGGAATTGATGAAGTTCGACGAATTAGGGTTCGAACAAAATAAATAAAATTGTAATGCTTTGATAAAGTGTAAAACATAGGCTTGTGTTAAAATGAAATTCATAAAAACTTTTGTAACTCTGGTATATTAACATACATAAACTAGAAGAGAAATATAACACTTAATTATCTGTTAATATTTCAGAGCCACGTTTTTATCACATGGAAAGAATTAAGATTCTCATGATAATCTGTTATTACCTATTGATTCTACTTCCGTAGTTTGTTTCGTGTCTTGAGCACCACAATGAGGGATAGCTTTCCAGTACATGCTGTAAGCTTGCATAGTTTCTCAGCAGAACCAATGGAGTACATATCACTATAAAACATGTAATCTAAAATAGGTCTTGAATCTGTCTGGACCATCAATACTAGATTACGGATCAAATAGTGGTACTTACCACAGATTTCGTGTGTTTTATTGATTCGATAAACCTATTTTGACCTGTAAGTAGCTTTGTACAACATTACAGCGTCTTTGTCACTCTTTGAACTTTTGCAGTCCATCCACGGTGCATCTTTCTAGTATCCAGCACTACACTACAGCTCATCATAGAAAATAATCTATTTTACTTAATGCTAACAGGTACAAATAGGCGGAATGACACGACCATTGCATATTCATCTACATGCAGAGTGGATTTGCACTTTAATGTACATCGAGAATGCTGGTGTGAAATGGTCTTAAGCAAATGTAAGTAATTAAAATATAAATTCACATAATAATATCACTTCCTGTGTGTGTGTGTGTGTGTGTGTGTGTGTGTGTGTGTGTGCGCGCGCGCGTGCGTGCGTGCATGCGTGCGTGCATGCGTGCGTGCATGCGTGCGTGCGTGCGTGCATGCAAGAGAGAGTGAGAGAGAGAGGGGGGGAGGGAGAGAGAGAGAGAGAGTTTGTACGTGCGTGTGTATTTGTATATGGCATATAACTTCTGCAAAGTCTGTACTTATCCATATTGAAATACTTATTTTTATTTGATTTTATTATTTATTTCAGACCTTAACCTTAAATACTAGGTGTAAGCTAATTACCTTTGGATTTGTGTCAGATAAGTATAAAACATTTGCAGAGGAGTTATTACGTTTCCAAGTTAATATCATAAAGGGAGAAAGTACTGAGACGTCAAACTACACTAATATATTGGATCAGCTCTACTGCTACTTTATTGTTGTTCTACGAGTAAGAGTTTTTCCATGGGTAATAAACCTGTCTCACATCTGGATGTGTCATTACGTATGTAGTAGTGCAGGTTTTGTGACCTCAATTTATTCTTATATCAATTTGCTTGTTTTTATTATTAGGAGGTTTTTTATTATTATCACTCAAGGAGCTGAAAAATTTAATTTATTTTCATCTATCTGCCTATATATGTCCGCAATATATCTTGACAACTAACTAACTTATCGAATTTAAGCTTAGTATGTAGCGTCATTTTCGTAAATTCGTAGTTCTATCATACTGCATGATAGGATATGGATGAGCTTAGCGAAATTTAAATTTATATTAATCTTATATTTATAACTAGTGGTGATATATGAAGAATTAATTGCAGTAGACACTTGAAATATTTTTCTGTTACTAAGCATTCTTAAATTATAATTTTTCAGACTGCCAGTTTACCTTACTGTGTGTTTGTTTAGCGTTGGATATCTGAAAAAAGAATTGAGATATGCACTTAATATTCTACACTGGGAATGCCATTTTTAAGGCATGCACATAGGATTTCCTGGCCGTTAATGTGGCATAAATATCTGCAGAATGTCTCGTAAATAGTTTCATCTTTTTACTTTTGACGATATTTCATTTATTCACATGCAAGAATAAGTCCGATAGTGGCTTTGATTATTCAGTAATATATCACACTCGTGACTAAGCAATAATATGCAACAGTCTAAATATATTTTACGTTGTTTGGAATAATTTTTCTTTATAATAATTTCACAATTGATATATACTAATTACTTTAAGGTAGATATAACACAAATCTGGGTTTGATTTTGGAAGTGCACTACTTAACTAATAGTTTAGAAATGCGACTGGTTCTAATTCTCAGCATTTATGTATGGGGTCTAAGTGTATGTTTGTATAAAAGTATTTTGGCCCAAACCGCATTTTCTATTTTCTAATATAATATACATATACGTAAATATATATACATATATATATATATATATATATATATATATATATATGTATATATGTATATATATACTCTTCTAAGTACATTAAAGTATATACAAAAACAGAAACAAAAATTCAGTGCTCATGTTTAATTTTCGAGTTCACAGAACCCTTCATCAGAACCACAATGAATTAAAACATATAACCAGAACTCAAACCAATAACAAAAGACATAACTAAAATAAAATTTTAACAAATATATACCATAAACAAAAAGATTCCAATCAGCTGTGTGTAGAATATTTGTAAATTTTTACATAGAAATAAAAATTGTTTTGTTAGAAATAGGAAAAAAGAATCATTTTAGGTTCAACCCATCTGGTTGCCTTAATTTTAAAATTAATTTATGTGCGATTTTAACATTTCTTAAATTTAAAAGATTGGTATTTTTATTTGGGTTTGGCTCTAAATGGTAAATTCCTTTTAGGCTGAAGCATTTTTCTAATTTATTAATTACAATCAAATTATGATTATGTCTTTTGTTATTGGTTTGAGTTCTGTTTATGTGTTTTAATTCAGTGTGGTTCCGATGAAGGGTTCTGTGAACTCGAATATTAAACATGAGTACTGAATTTTTGTTTGCACTGAGTATTGAAGCCGATTGGCATTACAGAAGATCTACACACACACACACACACACACACACACACACACACACACACACACACACACACACACACACACACACACACACACACACGCGCGCGCGCGCGCACGCACGCACGCACGCACACAAGCGCACAAGCGCACACACGCACACACACAGATATAATAATAATAATAATAATATTCTTTATTGCAGGGAACAATTAACAATAATTGTATTGCAAGCGTCATATAGAAATTAAAGTCCTAATCTAATAACTAACACAATTAATTTTAATTCTGAGTAAAAAATATTAGAGTAAATTAAAAATAAAAATTACTTTATGGGTATGTGCCACCTGCCACCGTTTTCTCGATAGTGGCCAAATTTTTTTGGATATCAGAAGGGGAGTTGGGATTTTTTTTTTTTAATGTTAGTGAAGACTATCCCAGCGACCCATCGCAAACTCGTCAACTGAGTAAAATGCTTTTGGACACTAAGAAGTGTTTTAATCGAGATTTAAATTTTTTGTGGTTATTGACGCGTTTGATCTCTTCAGGGAGCCTATTGATTAGCCTCACACCAACCTGAGATGGCAAGCGTTCAAAAACAGTAGTTCTGTGCTGTGCCATACGAAAGTTGTCCCGGCCTCTAGTTCCGTATTGGTGTACGTCGCTACCCCGAAGTGAGACGCACTTGAATCGGCAGTATAGCACGACGTCGAGAATGTAGAGGCTAGGCAAAGTGAGTAATTCCAAGCTCCCCGAAGGCTAATTTACACGACTCTCTCTGATTTAATTTGTAAATGATTCTGACAGCTTTCTTTTGCATTTTAACACTCTATTAAATTTGTATCTATAAAAGCCACCCCACAATCTTAGGACCATAAGCTAAATGTGGATGTATTAGGCCAAAGTAAGCTGTCTTCAGAATATCCAATGAACAGAATTTTGCCAAATTGCGTAAGACATAAATGCCAGAAGCAACCTTTGAGCAGACACTCTCAATGTGATTGTCCCATGTCAGCCCTCGACCAAGGTGCATCCCAAGAAACTTGGTGGATTCTTCTTCTTCTATTATGGTTTAATCCACCATCACAATTGGTCGGATTTCGTTTTCCCATGTTGCCGAAAACAGAAATTAATCAAGCTTGTTTTTAGAACAATTTGTTTTCAAATTGATATTGAAAAAATGATCAATGCATGAGTTGGAGTTCTTCAAAGGCTTTTGATTTCAAGATCTGGTTTGTTTTTGATCTAATGCAGAGAGGTCGTATCGTCAGCATACTAAATCATCTTTCCATTATGGATTGATGAACTCAATCTGTTGACGTAGACGAGAAAAAAGACAGGCCCTAGAATCGATCCTTGTGGGACTCCATAGGGCATTTTAACTTTTCCTGAGAGGGTATTCGCGATCTGCACACATTGCTCTCTATCATTTAGGTATGACGAGAGCTATTTGTGAGGCAAGCCACGAACAACCGCTTGACCATAACTGGTGCAACAGTATTTCATAATGCACACAGTCAAAGGCCTTTGAGAGGTCGAGAAATATGCTAAGCACATGTTCCCGCCTCTCCAAACCATCGACAACAGAATCAATAAGACTCGTGACAGCATAAATAGTCGATTTGTTTTTTCTAAATCCAAAATTGTTCATTACAAATAACTTCAAAGCGATTGAAGTAATCTTCTAATCGTCGAAGGAAGGCTTTTTCGAAAATTTTGCTGAGGACCGGAAGAATAGAAAATTGACGATAGTTACTTGCGACATAAGATCGTCCTTTTTTAAAAATTGGAATGACTTTTGCTGTCTTCAAAGTGGACGGGAAAACGCCTTGGGCGAAAGACAGGTTAATCAATTTTGTGAGTGGTACTGAAATGTGCTTAAATCAGCGCTTAAGTAACCACACAGAAATCCCATTGATGTCACCAGACTTTTTCAGCTTCAGCTCATATATATATATACCTATACAAAAGCATAACAATACAGGGTTCCGTCATTTAATAGATCGGCCCCTTAATGTTACTGCCAAGTATGGAACAGTTGGGAGAAATAACATGAGGATACGCAAGTTTAAATCGCTTAATTTACGTAGCAGTGGGGAACTTCAGTCAAAGCGCAAATTTAACAAATAATTATAGTACTGAACTATAGGTAAAATCCAATAACAGTCTGCGAGCCGTGATGTATTGTTGAGCTATTTAGTGTTGTGGCTATGGCCATCGTAGTATATATAATACAGGAGTTTTAAGCTTTTAATTACATTAAGTGGCTGAGAACCGGAGCCATAGAGGGTAGTGATGAGGGTTAGTAACATAGCAACATAGCTGTAAGGCCACTTCAGTATGAAACTGGAGCTTCTAACTCTTCAGCCATAAGTATTAGCTAATATTTTACCCCTGAAACGACTGTAGGATCGTTTCAATAAAACTGGATTCTAGAAACCCAGCTAAGCTATAACGTTTTGATGATTCGATCTATAAAATGATATAAGTAATAAGTTATACGATGATATAAGAACTTAATGATATCTTTGTGTTTGTATATGTGATACTCAACCATGAAATGAATATTAGACTGATTATAATGAAATTTTACATAAATGCCCCTAGGTTCCTTAATAAATTATAGGTCTATAACTATTTTTAAAATCCCTTGGTCTTTAGAGGTGCAAAATATAAATTTAAAGTCTTTAAAATGTAATAAACTATTCTGTAAACATTTTATTATGACAGAATAACTATTTGATTCATTAATTTAACCACTACTTTCAATTTTATACACTTATTCTCTTGAGAGAATAAAGTAGGTTTGATAGCTCCATCACTTCTTATTTATAAACTTTTGGACAACCGTTGGGCACAGAGTAAGAAAATATCCAGATAAGAAAATTTAAATTGTTATAAAAATTTACTTTAAACTTTACGTTTTAGCAAATAGTTGTATGCGGAACATGGTTAATAATCTAATGCAGATTTAGAAGACAAAGGTTCCACATAATTAATACTGTAGATAAAAAAAAATTAAAAACCCATCCTTGTTATATTTTGACAGAAGAGGCTTCTCAGATGTGCTAATTTATATATCATCTTGTTCGTGGCAAAACAGTCAAAGTGGCAATTGTGGCAGTAAATTATTTCAGAATGTGACTAAATTGCAATGGTCTAAAACAGATTCCTTATGATTGACGTATTCTTCTCAGACTTCTGTATGTCGGCTATACATATACTTTCTTGATCGGGAAAAAAGGACAATTCATCTACAATACACCAAATACTAAGAATGAAATAAATTTTTATACCGTAAATACAAACTTTTTGGCATATTTTTAACGTGGAAACAAGGATAACTGAACATTGGCGTAGGGAAAATTATTTACTAGAACTAGTACAAAACCTACTAAATTGAGAGTGAAGTCGCTGGTAACTGCAAGTATAACGTAAGATTTTGCAAATTTTTATTTACCTATTGTCTATTAATTTTGAGAAACATTTCATCAAATAAAAAAATTTAAAATAGTTGTTGATAATGTTTATTACATATCACATGGTGAACATTTAAAGTATTATACACAATATTAAATTACTGTGTTTTAATATTTTTAATATTACTACACTTTTATCATTTATCTTTTACGTTGCTGTAGACGTTGGATAAAGTGAAGGAGTATTTTGATTCATTCATCATGATATTAGGTGGTGACAGAGTGCGAATAAACTCAAAATATTTTTCGTAGTTTCGTTTACGACCCTAAAAACATATGTCTAATTGAAAATTTTGAATACAGTTAATTAAAAAGACATTTTTTTGCTAATACCTTACAATTTCTACTTTTGTTATTTCAAAGTACAGAAATAAAAAACTTCTACATTAAATAATGGACTAAAATACGCAAATCATACGTATTATATTTGGTTAATATCCTTAATGCTCGATTAATATTTAAAATACAATTCAGCTTGTCCATATAAGATTAAACTAAAACATTTAACATGGAATTAGTAATTAACTTTTTATTCAATAATATAAAGTGGAAAACATTCTTCAATATTAAAGTCCCAAACCACTATTGCATAATTTAAATTTCAGTTGTTATTATTATTCCAACATAAATATCAACTTTATCACATGTAACTTAATAAAACTATTACAGACTTTGCGTTATCAGCAACTATTATAAATAGTTAATAATTAAAAGAAAAAAAATTTTTGTTGGTAGGTGAGTGTAAAACAGTTAATATAAGTTGAAATCCATACAATTATATATCCCAAATTAATGTGTGACAATTTAGCGGAATGTGTAAACCACACAAATTTGCCTTTATCTATAATAGAGGACTAGTTCCTCTTTTATAGCTTAATCAGGATTCTGCAACAAGTAAAGAATAGCAGAGAACTGGGTTATTACTATTGGCATCATATCAGAGGCGAGTTCCTGTCCTAGAATTCCAGGCATCACATCACACCGTTTCTTATCAGGAGAAAGTTTATTAACCCTTCCCAAAATAGCATACTTTAGGGTGTAGAAAATAAGTGTTTTGTTATAAGTATGAACAAATCCTGGGATAACAGAAAATGTAGAATGTTTTTTGCGAACGTATACATATTTAATATGTTGTATTTTCTAGTTGTAAGATATGTTTACCTATTAAATCACTGAACTAGAAGAGGCAGGCCAAAGCTAGAGGAAACTACGTAATAGAGTGGAAGATCAGAAATATACGGCCTTCAGACTTGTAAACAACATTTAAAAGTGAAGAGTAATAACAAGTCGGACGATCATGGGCTCCTGCTTAACTTGGACAAATGTACTGTTTTGCAGGTCAACGGGTCATCTTTGAATTGTCAATCACGTGTTGCTTACATTAATCAGTTCGTCACTTTAGATGTCAAACACTTGGTTATGGATAGTGTTCTAAAATCTTGGAATCTCTTTAGATTCTAATCTTGATTTTACAGTCAAGTTAAAGACTCTATATAGATGTGTAAAGATACTGCCAGTGTCTGCTAAGCTGGAAATTGTCCGATCAACAATTTTTCCTACTATATACTATGATCTTTCATCTTTCGCTCGTTGAGTTACTCGGGAAAATGTAATGGTTCTCACTATATTGCAAAACAGATCCCTGAGATTTGTTTATGTTCTCAAAAGATTTGATCACATCAGTGAATTTAGGTTAAATTCTGAGGTTTTATCGATTAAAGATTGCTGAGACTTGCAAACTTTTCAAATTATTTACAAAGTTATTCAGACTGGCAAGCCTGAATATCTCAGGAAAAAGCTTATTTTCAGGCATGAAATAAACACACGCAGTACTCGACAGGCCTACTTCATTTGCCAAGGGTCCGTCTAGAAATTTACAAGAACGCTTTTAGATACATTGGACCAGAAATATACTATACTTTGCCCCCTGCTTTGAAGAGCCTTAGTTACAGTTCATTTAAAAACCGTGTCAAAAAGATTTTTACGTAATTTTATTAAGTTTTAGATTTTAATGATTATTTATTTGTATGCTATGATAAGAGTTGTCTTGTAAATCAGAGTCTGTAGCTTTGAATAACGCTTGCTGAATAAAGAAGTTATTTATTTATAACAACCAGCATTATATTTTAAATGCAAACACGTATGGCTTGACAAAATCGCCACTTAAAAACTAATACAGTATGAGGCAAACCACCCGTCCGCGATGTATAGCAGGAGAACAGAGAAATACACATTCTTCAAGTTAGCGAAAACCCCATATTTTGATAACAAAATACTAAAACAAAATATTTATACAAACCGTAAATACTCAATAATATACATTTTTTAGGATTTAGGGGTCATAAAAAAATTTCATCTGTAAAGATAGGTTGGACCTTGACTAATAAAAAAAATCTTCAATGACAAATTTGAAAAAAAGTTGTAAATTTATTTCTTTTTATTTATTGAGAGTGTTCAAAAATGTCAAAATTTTGTATTACTCAAATTTTTTTTAACTCATACAAAGTTTAGTGAAACCAATTTTTTTTTAAATTTTACCTAATAATATGTCAAGGTTTTCAGTTTTAAGAACTTTAACTCTTTTAATAATTTAATTTAATTCTATTTTAAAATCCTAAAACGTAAAAAATAGAAATTACAACTCTCATTAGACATATCAAGTGTTTAAGGAGGTAACGGTAAAAAGTGAAACCTTACAAATTTGACACTTTTAACCACCCATTATGCAAAAAAGTAAATAAATTATAACAGTGGAGTGGATTAACTTTAAAAATATGTCAAGTTTGACCTACAATTTACGTTTGAAAATTTTTCTCAACAAACTTATATACACCTCCCCCCAACCATAGTGCCATTTTTTAATCTTTTAGGAGTTTTAAAATTACTTACCTGACGATTCTGTTCCAGCTATGAGTATTTACATTTATAACGTAATCCTGGTTGATATTGTACTTTTGTTAAAAATTTTGTGTACACGTTTAAAGGCACTTAACTAAAGTAAGTTTATCAAAGTGGATTGATTTGGAGTAGTGCCGAGGGTAAGCAGACTAAAATTGCCTCTTCAGCAAGAAGCTATGAGTGCACTTTAGATTCAAGTGGTGAGTAATATTTTAATATATGAAGTAAAAAAAAATGTGTCATAAGGGAATAGTTCTTCTACATTAGGGAATTAAATTTATTCCCAATATCTAATTTATATTAATAATCAACGAGTCATGGTTGCACACTCAAACGATTGCTTACTTTACAAATCACATACTCCATGCCCTTTTGTATCAATACCAAACATCTTTTATCTTTATACTGTAGTTTTATACTATCTGTCGCATATTTCTAATTTTTATGATTGAATTACTAATTTATTATTGTTACGTTTGGTTTGAACCAACCGAATATATTTTACGTAAATGTTTGAATAAACTCTCTAAAATATGTTATAAGGTCTTATTCCCGAAACACGTGTTGAGAATAATGTTTTGAGAGATGTGGATTTGCCTTTATTGTATCCCTTCTTTGTCTTGATCTAATGATTACTTATTCTTAATCTTCAAGGTGACTCGCTAAACCTTGTAAGTGATCCGAAAAAATTAACAATATACAAATAATTTGTTACATAAATAGAATTAACTATGTAAGAAACTGGTTAGAAGTTACTATTTATTTGTTTTTGTTGCATGCAATGAGTTACGAATAGATCCTTAGTTCGTAAGTCCCCTACTAGTTCAAAATATGTTAGTTTTTAACGGTAGTATATTAACTAAAAAACACTCGTAAATACATTTGTGTAAGTGTTATAAGCTATATACAGAATGATAAGGCAGTTTAAGAAAAAGATTAATAATCTACCCAAGGATGACAAGAAAAGAAGAAATTTTAGATTTACGGAAAATAAAAATGTACTTACTCACATTAAAAATACTAGTTTTCTCTAATTCAAGGACTATAAAGTGGTATATATTTATTTTTTTATATTTGAAAACATTTGTAATTGTATAATAGGCTATATTAATTAATAAAGGACCAAATTATTCCACATTGAAAATTCGAATTATGCCTTTTAATTCAAAATAAAATACAGTTAAGGTTTGTAATTACGTACAAAAAGACTGAAATAACTTGGATTAAAAAGAAATAATGTAAGGCCACATCCACTTGTATAAAACCTAAGATATCCTTTCAACTCTCAGTAAGAATTCAGTCAGAAGAGTAAAATACTGTTGGCATTAAAAGACGATGACCTTAGAAAGAGTCCTCTAAGCTTGTTTTATCCAGTGACCACCAACACAAACAGTGTCTACTTTCTTTCACAAGAATTACGCATGACTGTGAAGAAATAAGTAGAAGCCAGACTCGTCCTTTTTGATATCCTTGCCTCCGGTTTCATAAAAGTAAATGTCTCTTCCTCGACCAACATTGAATTTCGTTATTTAGAGTGTTTTATAGTACATGTAGACAAAGTTATGTAAATTAGCGTAATAGAAAAATGTAGGCTTTATATTCTTCTTGAATGTATCAACAAAATACAATAAGTAAAATTTTAAATGATCAGTTGCCTTCATAAAATACTCCTTAGCAATAAATATTTTATAATATGGTACATTAAATTTCGGGTACGAAATCCTTATAATACTCACAAATAATATACTAATTGATATTTCCAAGCTAAACACACTTCAATATTATTCGATTGCATGAGATATAACAATGTAACATACAGTTACGTATATATAAGAAGACTATGCATAAAGGTTTATGCACATATCGTGAGATACTCCAATTACTGTGATACGTTGTAGAAAAACATACGGATCAATATGTTAAATCATATTAAAGCATCTGATGTACTTTTTTTCTCTTAAACCATACTGTACGTTAGCTACAACGTGAAATTGCTTTAGCTAACACGTTATCTGAATTTTTAAACATCTTTTGAAAATCTTATCTATTGGTATCAAAAGTGATATTGGTCAAATATTACTGTGTTGTGATTTTGGACCAGATTTAGAAATAGAAATTACTAGCGATTTTAAAGTCGTCAGGACATTTTTCCGGATCTTATATTTGAATTGAAAACGTGAAAAGGGGGTTGTGCCAATAAAAAAAGGTTATTTTTAATTAAATTTATTGGAATTGCATCCCAACCTGGAGCCTACAGCGCTCTTAAAGAATACGACCCTCAAAAGTTCTTCTTGAATAACAGGCCTCAGTTCAAACACGGCATCGAAAGTGTGGTCAGCGTCCTCTACCTCAGCTGCCCTACTGGGGTTGAGCTCCCCTGCCAACAGCGAAATTACAGAGGGAAAATAAATATAAAATTCTTTACACGTAATTTTAACATCATGAGCTGTGAAAGGGCCTCCGCGCACATAAAAAGCATAAATCAGGATCTTTCCGCAACCTCTTTCACCTCAGGTCAACACTTCCGAGCATCCTTGGCTGTTTCCGCCATTACATGGGGATACAATTTGTATTTAGCCCGTTTAATAAATGCGTGGAGAGTGTTTCTGTAATGGAAATATATATTACGCAGATTAAAATTAAGAGGTTCCTTATTCAAAACTGGTATGCAATTGATCCCTACGCCTAATAAATTTAATGATACTTAAAGTTATCCACGGATTAAATTTCTTACATTTTGATGTGATTTTTACTTTTATCTTGTTCATTTCTATCAGCTCCCGTAAACTTTCTATAATCCCTCGGTAGCAGTATCTAAATCTTCATTGTCTGTTATATGATCCAACGTTTCATCTTTTAAAACCTCAAACATTTTTTACCTATTTATTTTGAAGTAGAACGTTTCTGGGCTATGGGAATTGTAATTTGTATTAAATATCATATATTACGCAGTTGTTTAGCACAAAATAAGGTGTTGAGATTAAGTACCGACAGTAAGCACGAGTACTATGTTTCTCACTTCACTTGGTAAACTTCTCTGGCTGACTATTCTATACGACTCTGTGGAGTGTTGTAAGTATTACCGCAATGTGTAAGTCTTCAGGCAAGTTCCTGTCTGATAGCTTCTCGGCCATAAGTTTGAGTCTCAGAGCGAGCGCTTGAGGCTTTTTGTTTGGATTTCCTGGGGGAGTGGTGGGACGCACTCCTGGCAGCTTCGCCCTGCCTAACCAGGAGTCCCGGTGGGGCTGGCTAGGGGCACCAGCTTTCCCGAATAAAGCGCTGAGCTGTAGGAGACCTCCAGTGCGGTGCTGTTCAATGTGGTGGGCCGCTGACCCATCGTCTGACTTTTTGCCTTTTCTCAACTTCTCTTCACTCAATTTTCTTCGGGTTTTCTTGCTTTTTTCTCCCACATCAGCTCTCCATCATCTTCATTGCATGCTTGCTTGGCTTCACTCACTGCATGACTCTCTGCATGATTTTTTCTAATCTTTCTCTGCTTCTGTTTCATTTTCTGCTTCCCCCCTTCTGCTTCTTCAAACTTCTACTGCCGGTCCTGCATGGAGGTTCCTCCTACATTATACATTGCCCTGCCGGTCACCAAGCGCTTTCATTGCCCTGTATGTCGTGAGTCAGGTGTACTGACTATCAGAAAGCGGGAGGGACTAAAAAGGCATCTCATACAAGACCATGGGCCAGGATGGGAGCTCTCTTATGTGTGCTGTGACACCGAATATAGCTGTCGGGAGCACAAATATTCCTTCAAAGAGAGCGAAGGCCCATTTTTGAGGAAGAGCACCAGGGAACACCATTTGAGGTGGGGAATGAGGACGAGTTGGGGATTTCTTCAACATCCTTTGATGGCCTGCAGGACCTCATTTTGCGGGTCGCCACCCCTGCTCGTCCTGCACAGGAGCCCCAGGCTTCACCTGCCCCCTCCTCATCATCATCATCTTCCCCTGAGTCCCTGGAATCTCCACCCATCCTCCAACGGGCTGGATCTGCGGCGGCAAGAGCGCGGAATGCCCTGCGAAGTTGCCGTCTGCCAGAGGATCGGGAATTGACCCCTCCCCAGGGTCCCCTTAGACCACCCTCCATCTGTTGGAACTACCTTCTTCTCCGCCGCCCGCCGCCTCTGCCTTTCACCGGTAAATCCGCCCTTGGCACCGCCTCCACCTTCGCCGGAGCCTTCGCCCGGCCGCCCTCCTTTGCCGGACCCCCCACCATCTCCGGCTACGGCCTGTCACGGAGCCATGCCGCCTGGCCGTCGCTCACCTGGAGCTCCAGAACCCTCCACCTGATCCTCCGTCGCCTGGGTTGCCTCCTGGCTCTCCTGCTGAGCTCCCTGACCATCTCACAGCTTGGCAGCGCCAGTGGCTGCCCCGATTCATCCCGGGGACCCCGTGGGACGAGTTTCATCGTCGCTCTGGATGAGATAACGGCCTCACTCTCGACGGCACCGCAGCCCACAAATCCTCCTAGGCTTCCTCGTCGCCGTGCTGCTGCTGCACCGCGTTGACAATCGCCGGACGTTAGGGAGGCCGCCCAGGCTCCAGCGCCTCTACCGACAGGCTCCTCGAAGGCGATGAGGGAAGTTTTGGGCTCCTCATCGCCATTCTGTTCCATCCCTGAGGAGACCATTAAGAGACACTTTGAGGTTTCTTATACCTCGAGAGACGGATGTGCCGGTGTCCCTCCGCCGAATTGCCTGGTCCCTCCCGCTCCGCACCCCCCCCTCCACTGCTTGACTACTGCACTGCCTGAAGAGATCTCCCTCCTGCTGAGGAGGGCCTCCAATACTGCCCCTGGCCCTGATGGGGTGCGGTACAACGTGTGGCGCCGTAGAGACCCGACAGGACACGTGCTGGGCGGCGGTCTTCAACCTCTGCATCACCGCCAGGCGCTTCCCGCCATCCTGGAAGTCTTCCTCTACGGTGCTGATTCACAAGAAGGACAGCCCTGGCGACATCAATAACTGGCGTCCCATCGCCCTCTCCAACACTGCGGGGAAGCTCCTCTGCAGTCTCCTGGCGGATCGTCTCTCCAGGTGGGCCTCCGAGAACAATCTCATCTCTGGGGCTCAGAAGGGGTTCACCCCAGCGGAGGGCTGCCTGGAGCACAACTTCATCCTCCAGGAACTCCTCGATTACGCAAGGCGGCGTGGGAGTGAGCTCTGCGTGGCGTGGTTGGACCTCGCCAACGCCTTCGGCAGTGTCCCCCCCACTCCGCCCTCCCTCGCCGCGCTCCGTTCTGCGGGGCTCTCACCAAGACCAGCTGCGCTTCATCGAGGACTTATACCAGGGGAGCTCCACTTCCATCCGCCACTCACAGAGGATCGACTGACCCCATCACCTTTGGAGCTGGAGTTCGCCAGGGCTGCCCCACTCTCCCCCCATCCTCTTCAACCTGGTGATGGAGTACCTGATTCGGCCGCTCACTGCACTGGAGGACCAGCATGGAGCAGTACTTCACGGCACCACGTCAGCGTCCTGGCCTACGCCGATGACCTCGCCCTTGTGGCGAGGTCGGAGGCGTCTCTTCAGGCGCTGCTAGACGTCGTAATTCCAGCTGCGACGTGGGTGGGACTACGCTTCAAGCCCACCAAGTGTGCCACGCTCCATGTTGCCCGGAGGACAACTAGACCTTCTGTCTTCCGGATCTACGGTGCGCCGCTTCGGGTCCTCGGCGAAGGGGAGTCCTACCAACACCTTGGAGTCCCCACTGGGATGAAGGTGGATCAAACCCCGGTCGCCAACCATCGCCAGGTTGGAGGGCCGAGACTGAGGCCGTCCTTCGGAGTGTGCTGGCACCTTGGCAGAAGTTGCACGCCTTGCGGACTTTCATCATTCCGCAGTTAGAGTTTAACATGAAGACCGCGCGGATCCGCAAGACTGCACTTAGGAGCCTGGACAGTAAGATCAAGTGTGGTGTGAAGAAGATCTTCAACGTCCCTTCACGCGCCAGTGCCGAGTTGGTCTATCTCCCACCTTCTGCGGCGGGGCTGGACTCCGCTGCGCCTGGCGACCTCTCGGAACCTGGCTCGCCATCAACCACGCGTTCAGGCTCCTCACCTCACGGATGCCAGGGTGCCTCGCTTGCCTTGGAGGGATTGGCGGCCTCTGCGGGCCAAAGGAGTGCTGCCCGCGCTGGAATGGAGTTCCTTGTGGGATTACCTCAACGGCGACTTCCCCGGGAACTCCAATGTTGCCACCACTTTTTTCTGCCGCGCGGGTGGCTCTGAATAGGCTGAAGAAGCGCTTGCCTGACTTAGCGCTGGGGCTGGTGTTGCCGGCAGGGCAACATTCCAATCACGATCCCTGGGGATAGGGCTCTCAGGATCGTCGACAGGGCTCCCGTCACGCGCTGTCGGCCAGTCTGCCGCTCCTCGCTGCAGCAACACTCTTCAGGGCCACCCTTTCCGCGAAACCCGACCAGGAAGGCGTGGCCAGGGTCACCACCACCTGCGCCCCGGCCAACCACATGGCACGAGGACCACACACGCTGCGACTGGCGGTGTTCACCGAGGACCTAGCTGACCTGGCGCACGGTTTGTTCACCGGGCCAGGTGGGAGTCAACGGCTGGGGAGTCAACGGTCGGCGTGTGAAGGCGGTGTGGTCAACACGACGAGACCACCGCCCACGTTGCTCTGCCACTGCACCTCCAGCCTCGCTAACTCGCATGCACGCGCGAAGACACAACGCCGTCCAGGATCTCCTCGTCGCTGCCACTGCGGAGGGAGTTGAGGTCACCGCGGGCCAGGGAATGTCCTTGAGGCCTGCGCGCTGGGGAGTCAGACGACGGAGTGGTGCCCCTACCTGCTCCAAGGCCGAGACGATTTTCCGTCATCACACGGAAGGCGCATAGATCTCCTCGTCGCTGCCATGAGACGGTGGAGGGATCACCACCCCTAACAAGATCGCTCCAAGACATCGCCGTTCCGTATGAGGACGGATGGCGGGACGCCATCGAGTGCTGGGTCCGTAGAGGACGGCTGGACCATGGACCACTCGCCCGATGCTGACATGGCCGGAGGCCCGATGCGGACGGCCGGAGGCTACATTCCGTGGACGCCTTCATCGTCGGCTCCCTGGGTGCGTGGGACAGCGCCAACTGGGGGACCCTGGCACGCCTCGGGGTTCACCGTAGATACGGCACATCCCTCTCCCGTCGCTGCGTCTCCGAGGCCATTCGCTGGAGCCGAGACATATATGTCACCCATGTATCCGGCGTCCAGCAGTGGCAAGACTGAACTTTCCATGTGTTTTTATAGTTATTTTATTTATTTATTGCATGTTATTTAGTATATATTGACGATTTTAACTATTTATTACCATTATTGCATGTTATTTAGTATTTTAGTAATTTATTGACACTTGATTGACTTTTCTCCTACCTTCCTAAGACTCGACAATGTTACCTTAAGTTTATTTAGAATAAGATATTTGGAAATTGTTTTTAACCATATTAGAATTAAGACACTAGTTATGTAACAAGAAAAAATAAAGGCAAAAAATAGAAGCCCCAAATATCTATAGAATAATTCTTTAAGGCTATTTTCTTAAGTTGATTGATATTAAAAGTAGGCACTGAACCACTTCAATTCCTCTAGAATAAGATTAAGCTTACGCTAATTCTGTAGTAATCTTTGCCCCAAACTTCTGGTAGCTTTGTGTATTTGGAACTTCCTTTAAATTCCTAAACGTGCTCATCCTTTGGAAGTTGCGAGTCTCTGTCACCTACTTTATTATTCCATCTAACAAGAATAACATAGTAAAAAAACTATGAACGAAATTAACATCATAACTAATTTAAACTTTTCAATAAATATAAACAAATAGTATTAACAAAGAGAGAACTGACTTTCTGTCTCATTTCAATTTTTTTCAATCGTGTAGATTTAAAATGAACTTCATAACAGGCATACTATAGCTTGACAATGAACTATTTTCCACCTGAAATCCTCTTGAATGTGAATTGTACTGTCTGAAAAGCACTCAGAACCCAGCCACTGAAAGTGTTCGGCCTCTAGTAGCTTCATGTCATGAGCTGTAATCCTCTTTGAGCTACCGTCATCTAGAAGAAGCCACGATCATGTTTAGTAAATAGTCAAACAAAAAGACCATAGAATAAAATTCAAAATGTAAATATAGATTATTTTATTTAGTTTAATCTTATTCAGTTCAATAATACCACACATTACAAAATTAATACGAAAAATAGGAAGGGAGGAGATCTCAATTACCTATTAAAATTTAGATTGACAATGAATTCGTAATTATATAACTGTACACTTTTCACTGTTTCATACCAACTGTTATGTATATGTGAAAACAGTTTTTCATTCCCAACAAAATTTTAATTTTATCACACTGTTTAGAGTTAGTGGATGCCTTTATGTTATCTCATTCTTATAATTATAAGATATATACATATGCAATGTTGTAAGAACCCATTTTCTACATTTTAAATATTCTATCGTATTCTCAAAACAATTAATATGGTTTATAAAAATTGCTCTCTTGTACTATAAACATAATTGCATAGGTAATATAGTACATTAGATTTTTATCTTTGAACAGCTAGAATACTTGTACTGTAAGTTTATAAATTAGTAAAAGAAGGGACAGATAAGCAAAAGAAATTTCCAAACAACAAGTCTAATATTAATAGATATATAAACATATTATTTTTACAAGCAATTATTAAGTAGATAATGAAAAAATATTACAGTATACTTGAATTACTTTTTCATGATCATATAGTACTTAAATATCATGCCCTCTATGAACTATATATTTAATACAGAATTCTTAATATATTCTAACACAATTTCATACTGTGAAATTAAATCCAGAATTAAAATACAATACTTAAAAATCTGAAGTCTTTCAAGGTTTAAAATAAAATATACCACACTAAAAACCTTAAATTTTTAAACAGCCCAAATCTATACAGCCTAATATATAAAAATAACCTTAACACAGCAAGCGATTGCCTAAAAACTGTTTTAAATTATACGTAAGAACCATTGTTCTCAATGATAATAAATATGATATATTTGTTAACAAGGATATTGATACTCTGATAATACTGATGATAAATATTACAGTTGTTACAAAAATATTTCTTTCTTTATATTCAAAGGCATTTAAATGTATTACCTTTATGTGAAACATATTATAGTATACCTAGTAAATAGTGCTATTTAAACATCTATGTGTAGTCTAAAACGTTTCATAAACTATATATTTCAATCATTAACCAGTAAACTTGTGCTAGAACAATTTTAATGCTAATGATTTGGTGATTGATATTTCAAGGTATATTTTTATATTTTACCCACGCGTCTTATTAGCGTGATATTTTATAAGAGTTTTTTGAAATATTATACAGAATATCATATGTAAATACGGTTTGAGGAACTGAAGTGGACAATATACAATATGATACGTATATAATAATGTACATTCTGTGTACGAGTGTAACATTACACAGAGAACATGGCTTAATGCCTTTCTTGCAAGTGCTTTTGGGAATAATGTGAAACTATAACTCTTTTTTATCTCCAAGGCTTCATTTCTGCATTATCAAGCTCTTGTATAGATACATGTTAATTTAAAAGAAAGCCTTCATTATTTCTTTGCTACATAATTCTTATTTGGCTAAGCGTTATCGAATCTAATTATTTGAGGGTTTAGAAATCAATATGTGTATCTGTTAATATGTCGAAAATATCTCTGCAGAATTAAATCATCTATAGACGTTTTATAAAAATGTATAAATTAGTTTTATTGGTAAACATTGTGGCAATTGCAGAGTACATAAACTAAGTGCAATCATGTACAATTGTAACACGTGACTCGGTAGAACATTATTACGCTTATGAGGCAAGATATTTATTTGTAATATGCATACTACCACTCCGAATCCTGTATTATATAACATACATTTTTATTAGGACAAAAAATAGAGTAACAAACATTATTACAGCTTGTATGCAATGTTTTATAAAACTTCGTCAATATTCTCTATTCATCCCAAAGAAAAGTGTCTTAAAACAGTTTTAATGTATTCAAATATTGAAATCGGAATTAATAAAATTGGGTGTTACCAAAAAATCAAAAACGATACTTATTTTGTTTATATACACAGAAGCTTCAGTACTTTAGCACTAGCATTACTCTAGAATCGGTTTAAAATTCACTTAGTCTGCTTGTTCTTTTGTATTTTCGTAAACTAAATTAAGGGTCATAAGAATATAAGTTAGTGGTTTTTTGAAATGTCTTTAAATCATAAGTTACTTTAGAATGGAATACAATTCAATGCCATAATGATATGTTATGAATCAAGAAAGCATATTTTTCAAAGATAATATATTTTAATTAATTTTGTTGCAGACAATTGAGGTTTGAAAATTCCATTGCTGGTGTTATATAAACAAAAAAGAGCTCAAATTTTAATGATTATAGTGGAAATTCCATTATAAATAACAATTTTAAAGAATGTTAAACGACGGTTTAGCTATGGAATGATATATCTTTCTATTAATAAAATAAGCGTTAACATACCTGGATACGAGAATATTACCATAGGCTATATTACCATACGCTATATTACATATATTCAATTTATCACTCTAAGCAGAGTTTAGCAGATGAAGCGATAACTCCAGAACTGGGAAACTGTGATGTTGCAAAGTTAGAAACGCGCATTGAGAGTTGACAATGTTCCGGAAGTATAACGAGGGACATGCATGTAACGGAGTAACTTCATACTGATATTTATATGATAGAATCGTCATATAATGTAATGTGTCTTAGGTCTCAAATTTATCGAAAAAATAAACTCATTAGTTTTGTTATTTACTCATACAGTATTATAATCCTAGACAAAAACTTTCCTTCCCCAAGACATTCCAAATTAATACAATTATATATAATACATTGGAGATGGGGGGGTGAGATACATAATATAAGACAAAGAAAAAGCTCGGTAGCAAGATTTTCACGCTTTTCTATTAAGAAATAATTAGCTAAAATGTAAGCTTTAAACCCATTTCTATCAATTATGTAATAATGTAGTAAAAAATTTAATTATTATTTTTAAGAAAATTGAATTTATTTGTGATAAAAATATAATTTATTTTGTGTTTTTGTATAACTTAAGTAATCCATTGTATCTCCTTATTTTACCGTATATACGATTCATACATTAAGAGTAGGTTATTTTTGTACCTAGATATAACAGTTCCTTTCTTTCTGTGTATAACCAAATATATAATAATATCTTCATTAAAACAGGTCCTTTTGTGTGCAAGAAGGGACATATTATTATTATTTTAAAGGAATATTTACACGTAAAAATAAATTAGATAGATGTATCTAGATAATATGAAAGTAAACATTCAGCTGATTAATAGTTTTAATATATTTCCTGTTATGTCATTTAATTACTGGTGATATCAGTAACCAGTTTATATGTTAGGCGGTAGGACTATATGCTGTTATTTTAGTACTTCCTACAGATTAAAGATATATTAAATTACATTAAACACTCAATTTGCATCAAACATAGAATATTTAATATTTGTGATTAAGAGAAAGAACGGGCTCCTATGAATAACTGCAATTTTATCCAAACGCCATAAAGGTTTTCAATAGACCTTGAGTATTTGGCACGTCGAATATTAAATATTATTTAAAAATATATGTTCTATCTACTTGAACCCTAAAATACGAGGGATCTTTAGTGATGTGGAGAACTCGCATCCAGCAAGTGTGAAATTCTGGTTCTCGTCTTGGTGAAAGAAGTATTTTTTGTGATTTTTGTAATTTGTGAAGTGTTACTTAAAGAAGAATTAAAATTTAGTGAATACACCAGGTGGTTTATGGCTCAAGGTAAACTACCTAATATATATTTTCCGTATAATTTAAGTATATCTGCTTCGAAATAACCAGGTACCGAGATGGTACATTTCAAATGTTGGGAGGCATTACTGATACACAAATTCTATAAAACAACTGTTTTCGTTTCTAAAGATTAAAACAGAATAGGGTTAGTTCGTGTGGACCTCTTATTTGCCTAATGTTAAGAGACTTAGAACACTGAGATTACAAGGAGCATTCCTATTTTTATTATCAACCCTATTATAACATATTTTTTCTGCTTTATTTCATGTTGCTAAAAGTGTACCCCTATCTATAGCAATACATTCAGATACCTGTGTCATCTTTTATTGTATTTTATGTTCTTTAATTAATGTTATTAGTATATATAATACAAAATAGTTTTTTAAGAGATTTATCGACGTCATTACCGTTATCTTCTCCAACACCCACACAAATCACACATTCTGGATAATGACATAATTCTGAGCTCATGAATATGCAATTATAAAGTACTTGTAAATCTTTATAAACTGACGGGTTCATTGCAGCATTAACTCGTTACTGAATCAAGTTTCTGTTGTAATTACACTTTAATATATCCACTACAGAGAGCAACTAAAGTAACGACATGCCTTAATGAACGTAGTATAGCTTTATCGTGCACTCCACCCTACTTTAACTGATATTACCTTTTATTTAACCTAGAAAATTGCAATATAAATCATTTATATTATACCCAGGTTCTTATTAAAATTCAAAGCATTTAATTGACGTAATCTTTTGTTACGTAGTGCGTTATAGAAGGGTTTTACTAAGCAAAAAAAATAAAAAATAAATATTGTAATACATGACTATGAATAATGAAAAAAGATATTTTGTATGAATGAGTATAATACTGAGAAAATTATAAAACTTTTAGAATATACTTACACATGTTAATATGTCAATACAAATGTTGGATTTTAGCCAAAGAAGATAAACCGAAACTGTTTATAAATGACGGTGAAATCTAAAAGGAACTACTTCAATATATATGGGTATTTTACCCAGTAATTTTCCTCTAAGTTTGAGCCTAGGTCACTTAAAACTGCTTTTTTTTATCAAATGTCTCTCTTTGGGATCTTTCTGCGTCTATGCTAGTAGAAGGTCTGTTCTTTCAGTATCTGAGAAAAGTTTTTCTGAGGTGCACACATTTACATAACTTTAAATTCCGATAAACATAATCTTTAAGATCCTATTTTCCATGAGATCTCACCCTACTAGGATTTCTCGTGTCTGGGATTCTCAATTATTACAAGTATGCCTTTGTAATATTTACAATCTATGATGCTTTAAATCACGGCAAATTTTTTTGTTTTTGTAAAGCGACAATTTTAGTATGGCTTTAAACAGATATTATATTTCTGCACGTGTCTCTGACTCAGAGCCTGGTTTCTTAAAGATCTCTAAGGGACTTCTGCCTACATGAATTTCTTGACTTGGGAAAATTATAACTTGTTGGATGTCTTGAGCGCTGGAAATCTCTCGGCTACTGGAATTTACTCCATTTGGAACATGTAGAAAATATAGTATTTTTCAAGATAAAAAAGTTTATATAAAACAGTTATGAAAAAATACCTTCATTTGTCAGAATTCGGCCACCCACAAGTATTAATCATACCATAAATTTTCTATACAAATATATTTTTTTTCACGCAATGTTAAACTTTGGCCGATCATGTACTACAACATTAATATAAGTTCATCTTACTTACTTACGCAAACAAGTTTTATACAAACAGTTACACCCAACTAACTCGATACTTACATAATACCTTTGTCACGCCAAATATAATAAGCCTTATACAAATTTAAAACTTTAATGTTTGTATAATTTTATAGGTTTCACGACTAATTACATATTGTTGAATTTTAAATCAAAAAGGTCTCTGTCTATCATTATTCCTATCCACTCTATATTTCGAGAACAGACCAAAATATTTTAAGTATTCCACGAGGCTTCATTTTTATAAAAACAACATTGAGTTCGATGATGGTGCACTCCATGGATTTTGGCTGAGTATTAGCAAACAGTTTTACATTGGCATAATAGATAATACGGACCAAGCAATCGTAGTTTAAAATCATTTGTAAAGAGACTGAGTACAATCATATGACATTTTGACATATTAACGCATGGAAAATGAACTGTAGTCTTAATATTTTTCACGATACTGTAACAAAGCCTGTTAGGTGACACGTGGTGTGGCGTACTTCCATTTTCTCCTTTTTATTGTCATAGTTCCCTTTTCAACACATTAACGTGATAAAACGGGGTTTACGTCTTCTGGATAATATCGGAAGTGTCATTAGTTTGTCATAGTTAAATAATTTTCAAGTGTAAAAGTCGCTCGTAAAATCTTTCATAGTTCACTCTTAAAATTTCCGAGTCACTCATGATTATAACAAGTTATAATAAAACATAAAAACTAATATATACAAACACGTAATAACTATCCACACTTTAACCGTATCACCCGGTATGACAGACCGGTAGAATAGTTACAGTAACCGTATCGTCCGGTACAGTAGACCGTAGCGCTCACAAAATAACTGGAAAATAAATAAACGTAGTAAAAGGGTCAAGATAGTATTGGAGTATTGCACATCCGTGTTACAGATGTGATGGAGCATAGCTAGGACAGGTTGGTTAATGCGGTGAGCTGTGTCGGAGCATAAATCCCAGTTTTGTTCCAGTTATATCTCGGTCCAGTTATACACAACGGTTGTGGCTACTTTGTTCTTACTCGATTATAGTCAATGTTTACACCAGCTCTTTCATAAATTCCTGTAATTAATTCAAAACTACCCAATAAATTTGTGGCATTATGTATAAATGAAAATCTATTTCAATGCATGAAATCATTTCTTAAAGGATTGTTGTTGATCGTATAAAATTTCTAGCCAAAATACCTACGCGAAAAAGTATTGTTTATATGTATTCCTTTGAATTTCCAAGTAATGTGGATTAATTTTTTATTAGTATCTCATTATTTGAATTTTGGTCCTTAAATGTTTTCATGAACTACTCACAAAAACGTATGCATACTCGTTCAATATCATATATCGTACGAATAAGTTCCAATATATATATATATATAATATATATATTATATATATATATATATATATATGGAAGCTACACTGAGTGAATATGTCTGCAGAATACCTTACAAGAGCAATTTGCATCATTTATACTTCTGAATATTCATCACGATGAACAAGTTAAGTAACAAAACAATCCTTAATAACTTCAGTGTAAAAATTCTGGTGCACTATATCATCCCATATTTATTATAGTCCACCCCAGCCATGCTTTTATATATTTAAAAGATCATTACAGTCGTATTCCACTTTATTTTTAAATGTGGAGTATTTGTTGAAGGCATTTTATTAAATTAAGCTGGCCAAAGCAGATCGACCTGATGGCAGTGATGAGGGTCAGCAGAACATGTGTGTGTGTGTGTGACACAATGAGTGCCACTTCAGTATGAAACTGGAGACACACTTTAAATTTAAGTGTGGAGTATATATTTTGCTTAAAAAAGTATATGATAGATGTTTGCATAAGGGAAATAGTTTTTCTACATAAGAATACAATCTGTAGGTTTTGCTTTTCTTCCATGCAATAAATGACCGATGGATCAAGCTTGAAAAAATATAAATTGCAACGAAAGAAGCTGTGCTAAAAATTACTTGTAAGTACACTACTATTAGTGTATGTGTACTAAGTTGATACAGGATTGGTCAGCCCATGAAGAGGAAAGCATAGGAATCTAAATATGAGTTGCTAGAGAAGTATAATTTTGCGATTCACAAATATAAATAATTATCTTTTTCAAAACAATTTCTAAGTATTATGACGAGGTTTATTTTTTTCAAACATAAATATAACGCATTCTTAACATTGATTTAGTATTTTACAACCTTGTAGGTGTGATAATTCATTAGTTAATAATTATCATAAGAAAGTCTAAATTACTTGTTTTAATCCAAATAAAAATAATGGTTAAGTATGTAATTGCTAGAACTAAGTTAAGAGAAAAATAAGTTGAAGTACAGGGGCATAATTGTGAGACAACATCTGTATTAAACGTAAAATCTCCTTCCCACTCTAAGGAAGAATTCAGTCACCGAGTAAAACACTTTAAGGATCAACAAACGCTTTAAATGACCTTAGAGAGCTAGAGTTCTCTAAGCTCGTATTAGGGCGTGTTAGTATTAAAGGTGGTGTGAACTTACTCTTTGACAGGTATTATACATGACTGTGTAAAAATAAATTGCAGCAAAATGCGTCCTCTACATGTGTTCTTATCTCTATTTTTATTTAAGATGACTTCAGCACATAATATATTCTCACTCCTAATCTACTTTCCAGGCCATACAAGTCTTAAAAGAAAGCGCTGTAAAAATAAACTCAAAATATCTACCAAATCAAAATAGCCACAAAACAATAATTAATGAAATGTATTGATAATGTACTAACAAGTAATCCTAACAATTAATGCATCAAAAGGGATTCAGAATCGAATGGAAATTTTTGAAATTATTTTGAAAGTAAAGAATTCTGTGTAATTTAATATAAAATATATTCTTCATCTTTTTTACAAAAAAGAATGAGAAAGTTATTAATTAATAATTAGGTTTAACAAAAAGTTTTAAATTAAATTTTTAAAAGTGATTGAAGAATTGTTTTGCCATATTTAAGATCATGAAACATGAGAAGTCGTATTTTTATTCAGACTAAATTTTTCACCCTTTATACAGAATGAAGTTGAACACTAAGAAATTAGCTTTTTATTTAGGAGCAATTGTATTTAAAAAATGTTAGTGTTAGTACAATATTTCATAAAATTAAAAACATTTTACTTTCAACATTTCCTTAAATTTTATTTTAAATTCTTTGTAATTAGGAATACATTTAGGAGGTGTCATTAAATCAAATAAAAAATTAAAGATTAATAAATGATATATATTTTACAAATAGTTCTGACTTTTTTTGTTTTAATTTTCAAGATAATAGTATATATACTTATTTTTCATACATTTTTGTGGCTACTAAGAAGTTGTATTAAAATGTACTGTGAGACGTTATACCTCTGTTTATATTTTCAATAGTATGTATATTTGAATTTTGAGTGATTCCAAGAATAGACCTGGAAAGACAATATATTATTTACTGACTTCTCCTTGTCGAATTACATTTAATTTTCTAATAAATAGTTTTTTCTATTACATAATGTAAATTACCTTTGTGGGAGAATTTTAGCCATGTGTTCTTTTTCAGTTTACTTCTTAAATTTGCACTTATTAAATAATTCTAAAAGATGAGTCGTATCGTTCATTCATCGTTACCTGTCAATAATTGGTAACTCTGTACATTCAAGATTGAAGCTTTTAAATCCATAGCATAATCACAAACTCAATACCAGTTATTTTTAAGTAAAAAATATATCAGTATTGATTGGTTGCATAAGAGTTTACAGACAACAAACAATTCTGCAAACAATTACGTATGTTATAATCTCTGCATGAATGTGCATATGTCAAAACTTTTAAGTCATATGCATCAAAAATGTCGTTGCTGTATGGGTTAAAACCTAAATTCCACATGAATAAACGTCCCCAAGTGACATTCCAGCTCACCTCACAAATACAAAATATGACCACAAACGTACTTTAAATTGCAACACAAACTTTCTGATTGAACGATTTAGCTTTCAAACTCTGAATACATTGCACTTTTTAAAACTAAATGAGCATATTACTTCAAGTTTATTATGGTGGGAATATAGAAACTGACTGTGATAATAAAAGATGTCTGAATACGTTACGTAATTCGCGAATGAGAAGACTCAATGATCTGTAACAATTTAGTTTTTTTATTTGTAAATCTGCATTTATAAACAAATATTGAATAGGTGGAAATATAAGGTGTATACACCTACATCTACATAGGTGTATTATGTAGGTGTAATTTGTTCGTGTCAAAATTACAGTCCAGAATTTTGTGATTAGTTCTTCCTTTTATCTCAAAAATATAACTGCAACTTTAAGAACAAGATCACCACTTTTCCTGATGATACAATTTTGCGCGTTATATAAAGAAAAAAAACTATGTTAAATAGATTCTATTCATACAATATATGTTTATGCACTATTCTTAAGTTTGTGATTGTAATAAATAACATTTTATTTGACAAAACATTTAGCACAATTAGCAATCTACATATAGAAACCTGTAACAAATATTTTCTAAGGAATTTGTAAAATAACAAACTGCACGTCTTATTTATATGTACCATTTATTCGTCACGAACGAACTGACCCTCTTTGGAGTAAATAACAGTTTTCACCTTAAAATGGGGTCTGTTTTAATTCGAACCGGAAATATTTATCAATAAGTGTGATATAAACGGAATATATAATTTGTAAAAAGTGGCTTTACAGGGACTTAAGACCTACTAATTAATAAAATAAAAGTCTTACAATACTTCATTGCTCCATACATAACCTTCATTTCAAAAATAAAACACTTCAATTTCACAGAACACTCATTTACCATCGAACTCCATTATAAAATATTTTAGTTGCATTTATTTCACTTTATACTAATTGGTCGGGTAAAAAAATATAAAAGACTGTATTTGTTGGTATTTTGCACCAAAACTAAAAGCTACAAATATCATAAGAAAATAAAAAAATAAAACGTTATACCATGCTGACACTTAATAGCGGCTTAGCACTCGATTTAATTAAAAAAAAAAAAAAGAAACATGGACACTATGAGGACATTCTTTTTAAATGTTATTATAAACAATCCTGAGATAATAGATAGTCAATGAAAGATAATGCGATTTCTTGACCCGTTTTAGATTTGAGTTTGATAATGGTGCCCAGAAGTCAGAGAGTATAACTGCCAAATCCTTTTAATTATGATGTAATAAATGGAATCATGTTACTGTAGTTTACTGAAACATAAAAAAACGAAGGCAATAAAATTTTTCTGCGATTAAAATTATATTTTTAAGTGTAAGTGACTTTACAGAATCATAACAAAAGACATTTACTATTACCTGTTATTTTTGACTTTGACAGGAGGTTAAAACGCATATATTATCTGCTTTTAATCCGTCTTGATTATAATAGGTAATGGAGTGTTAAGGGAGTTTCCAAAACCAGAGAAGCATAACCCGGACGGACTTTCAAAATAGAAAAAAGGCTATTTGTTAACCAGGAACAATGTACATGTAAAATTTCAGTACAATCGGTCCAGTAGTTTTTATGTGATAGGACACAAACAGTTACCATTAAATTTGTATATGATAGTATAGATATTCTCTAGTGATATATGAATAGGTACGGGTGTAAAGATTAAGTAGTGACAGTAAGCACAAACTACAATGTTTCTGAGTCCACCTGGTAACCTTGGCTGGTTCACACTTATCTACAACTCTGTGTAGTGTTGTGACTTTTGCCGCAGTTTGTACATTTGCAAGTTTTTCCGGTAGTTTTTTTGAGATACTATAACAAACTTTGTAGTAGTGAATTATTCTATTTTAATTTCAACAGCTATAACTACGTTTTTCCTCGCATTACCTTATCACTTCTTCGCCACCTTTAGAATATAATTTCTCATAAGTTCTTCTTCCTTAATTATTTCATACAAATGTCTGATAAAATAATAAAACAGTGTGTGAGAACTAACAAAAAATTAAGCTTTTAGTTTACCCAGGAGTATTATAAGAAAAATAATAAAGATTTACTGAACAGCTGATGTTAGACCTGCAGACAGGCGGTAGTACATGCTAAAAGATCAGTCAGTAACTATCTCCTTTCAGTATGAATCGCAGAACTCCTTATTATTGCTTTCAACGTGAAGGATTCATTGCATTGATCTCATTTTGTGTGAAATCACCCCCAAACCACAAACACATAATTGTATTGTTTTGGTGACTGATCCCCATATAACATTTATTTATTTATTAATACTTGCATTCTAATTTCAACGAATTCATATTAGAAACCTTAATGTTTGATGTGTTTTAATTATTTATTTGCCCAAAGCAAAATTTAAGTATCAGTTGGAGGATATATAAACATAAATATTAAATTAAGCCATGACACTGGCACAGATTGATTAGTGGAGTCTGGAGCTAGAACTGTCCGAAAATATCTATACAATGTCGTCGACAAATTGTTTCAAATTGAATGAGTAATTGACAATAAGTCTTGAATTCAATGGCATAGAAATTCTATAGTAATATTGGAAATACAGTATCTAGTGTGTCCGGGAACAAATAATATTGACCTTTAAGGTTAATTTCGTGTATTAAATTACAATTGTGATCATTAAGTTAAAAAGGTATATATATATATATATATATATATATACTCGTATATTTGATTATTCCAATGAATATTAGGATCCCTCGACCCTTAATATCTACTAGAACCCTAAGGTAAGCACCAGTTAGAATGATATACATTCCACTGAAAATTCTACACTGTGTTCATTAGTTCATGACAATACGTAAGTTGCTCATCGTAGTAAATATTCAGTAGTGTAACTGATGCAAATTACTCTTATAACGTATTCTGCAGAGAGATTTGCCCAGTGCAGCGTCCTTATTTCCCTTACATTTCTTTTAACTTATGATTTTCATGTACAATATTCAACTAAGAGTATGTATGACTTTTTGCTAGCATGTTATGGAAGCAGTTATATAAGGTTAATCATTCGCAAGAACCAAATTTCGTTATAGATTATATTTTACTGTAGTCTTACAAAAGTTCTGAAAGCCTGGTTTAACATTTAAGTTTAATTTAACTGAAATCGGTATATAAACGTTGTACGGAACAAATTTGTAACAGAAAATGGTTTGTGAGTCACTTTTGATCAAACGCTGCTGAGCTATTTGATAAGACTATTCTTTACAAGTAACTGCTAGTTCATTGTAAGGCATGATAATAAAATTGTATTAAAGGATAAAGACAGTGCGTGAGAAAAGTTAGCAAACACAATTTTTGGTCAAGAATATCTTAAGTAATGATAGTTATAAGGTGCTTTTGTTGCATGTTGTGGACATAAAGCGTTTACAATTTTTTTCTGATATATTGCATTTTTTTTATATAACTCTTTGAAATCTACGACTTCAAAAAGAATTAGTAATAAATGTTTTCCTGACACATTGTACTATAAACTGCTCAAGAGATTCTTTCTAATCAATAATGCAATATGTTCAGAGTTACAAAAGTTCTTTTTAAAGATTTTCTTGACGATAGATAATTTGAAAAGCCTTAGCATTTCAAATATTTTTTTTCAAAATAAATATAAAACCATAAGGTTCGAGGATATAAGCCTATCATCTTCCTCAGGTGGTAAAGTACCGCAATAAATATTTATAACATTCACAAAAAATTTAAAACCAAAGGATGCGGCAAAACACTTGAATACATTAATTTACTTGTGGTTAACATATATGATGTCTTTTTTAGACAGCGATATGCCTTGGAAAAATATAGTTTTTTTTTACTCATAAACATTGAAAAAACCAGTATAGGATATGTCTCCATCAGACTCCTAAATTAATTACTAAATATTGATAATATTTAGTATTTCACACGACTAAAATCTCATAATATATTGTATTTAATTAATGAAATATTTGTATCACCTACTAATTTGGAATAAGTATTTATATACAAGAGTTTTCAATGTCAAGAAATAAAATAGATAAGTTGATATAATGTGTACCAATGTCTAAAATTGTCTTTGAAATGGTACAAGGTACAATTAGATATAGAAACATATGTAATATCTACTCGTGCATATCTTAATATGCTTCGCTTCTGCAATAAAATAAAATGAATGTATTTCCTTTACCAGCTTATTCAATTATAAACTTATTACGAACTTGAATGTTAAGTAAAGAACATAAAACATTTTTACATAATATACTGAAAATGCCTTATACACTGAAAGAAATTTGGTTAAATTGTTTTGTTTATTAAAAGCTGGATTGCTATACAGAAAGAAATAATTCAAGCATTAGTCCAAATATATTTATCATTTGCAGGAAACTTAGCTCTACTGATCTAGCTCGGTGGATAACAGAAGATGGTGTTAAGTAGAAGAAAGGACGTGGTAATTTATAAAAACATAGTAATTGCAATCCTAGTCGTTCGAATTTTACTGTAACAAACTTACATTTTATTTGGTAAAGTTTTTATACTTTCCCTTATTTACACAAGTGTTACAGATTTTATTCTGTTCTGGCATTTAGTCTCACAAGTCTATTGCAGTAATTTAAATTTTAAAATCTATAAGGTTTCCAATAATTGTACCAAAATGTATATCCAAATCAGTCATTGGCATACTTGGGTACCGTTTGAAAAGCGACGGAACTAAAGTTCCTAAATTTGTATACAACCATACTTACAACGAGAAAATTTTAGTTTAAATATATTTTTAAAGAGACTATGTACAATCAAATGACTTTTAGACAATGAACTACAACCTTAAAATTTTGCTTGCAAACTCAGCGTAGCCTGTTACGTAACTAGTGATGAGGTGTCATCATATTTTGTCTTATTCAATTTTCATAGTTCCTTTTAAATACAATATCTCAGTTAGAATAACAATTTTTGTGGTCTGAATATTATCGGGAATGTAGTTTTCAATACTTAAATAAATTAGCTAAAAATAAATCATAGTAAAAGGGTCAAGATGATATTGGAGTATGGATCATTCCGTATGACAAATGTGATGGAGCAGAGCTAGGACAGGTTGGTTAATGCGGTGAGCCGTGTCAAAGCATAAATCCCACTTTTGCTCCAGTTCTGTCCCGGTCCATGTTATAACAACGGTTGAGATGTATCTCAACGATAATACATGCTACATTTTTTCTACTTGACTATATATAGGATTATTTACATCAGCTAATTTATACATTGCGACATGAATGCATACGGTTGATATGTATCCATTAGTATCCATGTTACATTCAACCGACTTCCAATCATAATACATGTGAACACAAATAAAATTTCAAATATTGGTTTATGTTTTTAAATGTAAATAAGTTAACAAGTAGCCAATACAAGCTCCATCTTCAACATCTCTCCTGGCTAGTTGAACCTACACTGAGTAAAACGAGATATTTCACTTACATCTGTTGTTAGCCTCAATATTAGGAAGTACATAGTTTTAATGGATAGGAGATCCTACCCGCTTAGAAATTAGGACGCCGTAACAGAGCAAGCAATCCCATCTTCCAAAGTAACATTTCTTAGAAAATATAATACCGCCCGCTATCCCTCCTTATGGGATCTTAACTCCCTAAGGCCACCCACAACTTGGGCTATCCCAAATATCCTGTCCTTAATGAAGTAAGTGACTAAATCCTTTCAATACTGAGAGCAAGGATAGTTCTCTCAGCTTCTTTTCTTAAATGAAAAAGTCTTAGTTTACACTATGACTATAGCAATTTATGTCAATTAAAACTTTAACCTCGTTTCTATAAATGCATCTTCCCATCTTAAAACCTCTTTGTTCGGCATTCGAATTACTACTTTATTACAGAGGCTGTAAAATGCCGTATGAAGCTTCTAGCCACAGTTCTGATTCACAT
Organism: Homalodisca vitripennis; assembly: GCF_021130785.1. NCBI lineage: Eukaryota > Metazoa > Arthropoda > Insecta > Hemiptera > Cicadellidae > Homalodisca > Homalodisca vitripennis. Next base: position 217,589,661 of record NC_060207.1, on the reverse strand, counting down.
GCCTCCTTTTCGCGTACCACAGTACAAAGGCATCGGTTAAGACCACAGCCACTATTTTGCAATAATATAATGGCCAAAGGTAACGGTACCATCATTTATTGGTCTCTTCCAGCTGTTAAATTAAATTGACAATTTTAACTTAACAGATTTTTCAAACTCAAAATTAATAGTGGAAAAGGCTTACGATATAACTAATCCGATTTTAAGCTCAACAGATTTAAAAACTTCCATTATACACGTTCATTATAGTATTTTCAGTTAGGTGGCTTGGTGGCTTGAACAGCTAATTACTCAGGTTTGAGTTGTCATTAAACCTCACGGTGGTGATTAAACACTAACTAATTACCTTTATCAGAACACTTTTTATTGATTTGGACGTTTTTAATACTCTAGAGAATAAAACACATTACGAACGTCATCCTTTTTGAACAACTAGTATGCATGACCAGTCTCATGCCCAATCATTGTATACGAAACATTGCTGCTCACGAATTAAAAAAACTCTCCAATAACACTTGATAAGCGCATTTACATACATGATGTTGTATTTTTACAAAATTAATATTTTCTTATCAGAGATTCTTACAACTCACTACGACTCACGTGTTAGTGTGTTGGTTTACACACTGAAATTAGTTGGATAATGGGAAAATATACTCATTCTGGTTTTGATCTAAATGTACACTATGAAATTAAAGCAAATGTTTTTTGTCGTCCAAAGCTGCTTAGTGAATATTTGAGAGCATACAAGTTTTAAGTACGAGCGTAACGCTGTATATTTGGAATTGAAAGTTAGGTTTCTTACAAAACAGAAACAAATCATTAAGTCAAAAATGGGAAAAGAATCGGTTTTAAAACTACTAAATTTCGAATTAGTCAACATGACACCTGAAAATTATTGCCTTAAAGTTTTGTTGTATTGGGACTCTTCCTACTCCATTGGTGTTTTATTGTTTTTAAAATTAACCATTTAAAAGCTATTATAACATTTTTAATAATGTAACCCGGGTTATTTGGGTACGAGGGCTGCAATCGTACCTATAAATTATGATGAAGATCACTATAATGTATTCTTTCGTAATGACTGCAAACAAATTTCAGACGGCTTTCATGAACCCTGTTAGTGACTCTCACAATAAACCCATGAAGAAAAATTGAAGAAATTAACTTTGCCGTAAAGCTGGAATATAATGTGAGGTCAAGTGTCCGAATCGTAAAAATGGCTTTATACAGTTTTTCTCCAGACACGGTTAGTGCAGCTGATCATAATGAAAGAATATGATAGAATAATGAGAGAATTTTTTTGTAACAAATTTATCACTTTAATGTTTTAAAGTTTACATATTAAAATTTCAGACGGCTTTCATGAACCCTGTTAGTGACTCTCACAATAAACCCATGAAGAAAAATTGAAGAAATTAACTTTGCCGTAAAGCTGGAATATAATGTGAGGTCAAGTGTCCGAATCGTAAAAATGGCTTTATACAGTTTTTCTCCAGACACGGTTAGTGCAGCTGATCATAATGAAAGAATATGATAGAATAATGAGAGAATTTTTTTGTAACAAATTTATCACTTTAATGTTTTAAAGTTTACATATTAAAGTATTCCTGTTAGTTCCGTAATTAACAATTGTTTAAATTGCATTTCGGGAAGCATCTGGTCTTAGTCATATGACCCCTATTTTGGTGCAAGTTAAACCTTACTCACCCTTCCTCTAGTAGCCATCTTGGGATGTCATGAAATAACGTAGCAACCAGAGAATAAAGTTTGTAAGAACAATGTTTAGCATAATGGAGATCGTTTCATTACCAAAGTTTGACGAAATCAGTTTACTTTCAAGTTGTTCCCGACTGTTTGAAGTCTCAACAGTTTCGTAAATAAATATTGTTACAGTTTCCTTTAAAAGTACGTTATTATTGTCTTTTATTTTTGTTTCATAATTTAGTTGAGTTTTCTTACATACAGTTTCAAAACAGTAAGTTTTTGTTATAAACATATTTCAAACTAATTTAACTACTTCAGGTTTAATCAACTAAATCAATAAATAGAAATAATACTATTGCTACCAGACGATGATTTTCCATACATAACATAAGGGAGAATTGTCAAATGGATTCATTTTAATTAAGAAATAGTCAATTAAAGTACTGAGAATAAAATGAAAATTGTTGTTTCAAGCATTTTATTCGGATAACATTTGCTAATCTAATAACTAAAAAGTTGTAAATATAGAATTACTCTTCGCTATATTTAAAACGAACTATTTTATAAACAATAGAACTCCGGACTAATCCTTTCAGGTAATACTATATTATTTATGATAAAAATATCAACTCTGCCAAAGAAATATTTACTCATGGCTGGTTTATAATGCCCATAGAACATATACTATACAATATGTATATCATCATTATATATATATATATATATATATATTATATATATATATATATATACATATAGCACTATAAAACCTTTCAACTGTACAAATATGTATAAGAAAGCATGACGTATCATTTAGATCTTATAGATACAATGTATATTAGTGAAATGTACATGCATTAACCGTATAAGTTAAGATATTAAGGTAAAGGGTTGATCAATAATAAAATTTACTACTAAGATCATTCTGGGAATAGGTGAAAATAAACGGGAAGCCGTTTAAGGTTTTACTAAGCCGTATTTATTTAGTAATCTATACTGCTCGTTTTGACTGGACGAGGCTGAATCTGAGTTGGATAGATTAAACTTATGTCAAGGATTAGAGTGAACATGTAATCACCAAGTCAGTGCTCAATATTACGTCACTTCATAGTGGATGTAATATCACAGTGGGATCACGTCAAAGGTGCCCCCAATGTTCACCCTTAACCATCAGCAGTGAATCCTGTCGCTTCAGATGCAGCAAATTGATCCTTTTGTAATTAGGTGAAATGTGAGAATTCCTACGCTTCTTTTGCTAAGGTAACTAAAAAGTACATTTTAATAATATCAGTAATTGTTACTTGTATATTGCGATTATTGTATAAATTCTATAGTTATCCATATATATATATATATATATATATATATATATATATATATATATATATATATATATATATATATATATATCCTAATTAAGGAATTTCTGGATCTCTATCCCATTCTACATATTTTATAATAATATTATCTGTTTTTGCTTTATATAATACAGTATGATCACGATAAAGGCCCTAATTTCTAATTCATTCTAAATAAATCTAAAACCATTATAAACGTTCGCATGACATTAAAAAAATTGTTAGTTTCCTTTGTATAATGACTGCTGTTGGATGGCTTAATAGTGGAAAATATATAGAAATTGTTGAATCAAAAGTGTAACATGTTTGATGAAATGGGTAACAATAGCCACCGACTAATAAAGCATTCGGATTTAAGTCCCAGGATTCATTTCATTTTTAAAAAGTGCATGTTTATAGAGTTAGTGAAGTTGACAAACAACATGTAGGTTGTGATTCCTGACTTAGGCGTGCCACAATGCCTTGATAAGATTTGTTTATTTTAACCTAGTTTGTAATATTATGTATTAGGTTAATTCTTTACCTGAAGAAGAGATCAGATTGTAGATCTCAAAACGTAGTGTTACTGATTTATTGTTTCACTGAACGATGGCAAATGTCCAGAAAAATCCTGTTTCCTTCACAATCCTTCCATCGTCAAAAATAACCTTCAAACAAACAATATCAGCAGTTGTATAAAACTTATAGGAACCTTTAAGAAACTGTAGTTGCTTAAAAAGTGAAGGAAAGATGATTTTCAATGTGAAAGCATAGCTTAATATTATTTTTAAACTTTGTAATACAGAATTATGTGTTATTAGAATATGTTAGGCGTTATCTGTCATTGTATCTGTTCAAGATCTGTCATCACAGCCTAAATACTGGATCAGCTTTCTAAATATAACTTTCTTGAGTTTCTCACCAAAGGGGTGGCTGATATTTTACTTCTGCTCGTTGAAATTATTTCAGACTATTGATATATGGGTGTATTATTTACCTTAGATATAGTGTATTCAAGGTGTTCAATTAAGCAACTGAGAACTTCAATAAACTGTGGTTCCTGAAACAAGGCAAATAATTGGGGAATATAAATATAGCTAAAATTGAAATACAAACACAACTTGTATATACATGTATACTGTTAGGGAATATAAACATGCTCTAGGGGTCCTTGATTCCACAATATCTACGTAGGACAAATAGAACCTACTAGAATCTACTATATTCTGTAGAACGCCTGTGCAGGTGCCTTAATACTTTATAGCTCAAACTCCACGTGAACTGTAACTATAATTTGTCTTACATTCTAAAGATAAGCTCTAAAACCTTTTTTATATAAATGTACAATTTTCATGTATTATCAAAGCCGTTGATTAAGTGATCATTAGATATTGTTATTATTAAGAATTTAAGTTACAATAACACAGTTAAAATTCATAGTTACAACCATTTAGGAATGTAGCTACTATATTTCGAGAATGTAACGCGTATTTTCATGAAGCTGGTGAATAAAAATTAATTTTAGAAAATCCACCTATTTCATTTGTTCTAGAATAACCAAAACTGAACTAGTTACTCCCAGAATGCCTTTATTGACAAAAACATTGATAATACAATAATATAATATTTAAGTAATACAGATAATTATCAGTCAATGTGTTCTTGAAGATCTATTACAATTTAATATTATAACTGATAATAAAGCAATTGAAATAAAGAAATAAAATAGCACAATAAATATATGCAATAAATTTATAAACGAGCATCTTACATAGGTATGAGATAAGGAATAGTAGTTTCTGGAAGAAATTAACTATTCATAATCATTAATTATGAATATGTTCTTCAAACGTATTGGAAATTTTTAAATCTTCAATTACTACATTTCTGTACAAAGTTTATTTTAGGAATTGTTGTGAGTTGATATATGTAAAGAATGAGATGTGTGGTACTTTAAACTTCAAAACTATACCAAAGACGTGTTTTAAGCAAATTATATATTTTAAAAAGCTTTGAAATTTCAAAGGAAAAATACTATCAATTCTAATAAAAATATTAACAAAATTTATATTTTTTCGAAATATATATATTTTGTGTATATTTATTCCTTATATTTTACTGTACAGAATATCTCAAGACTTTACATAAGATGTACGTTTTTGTGTTTCAAGCATATTCTCAAGTTACAGAATGTGCGATTGTACAGATTGTATGGCTGTTTTCGATCGTCATGTGTAACGAAATCAACTTCAAGACTGCTAGTGTCCTAATCATCGTTATTGAAATATTCCAAACTAAAACTATACTCCCCTGTTACTTTTTATTTGTTATTTACAGTCTAAACATTTTAAAGTATTTAATTTCAAATAACATCCTGGTCTAAATTTAACAAAACCCACTAAGCAAATTCAAGATTTTTATAAACTTCATGATGTTATGTGCCATAAAAAACTAAACTTCCTAATCAATTTCATATAAGTCTTCTTTAAACATTAACGGCTTTAATAGGCTGTTGTGCATATACAGTTCTTTCTTATTCCATAGTTTAACATTAAAGTATTGTAAATATAAATTATCACTGTTTAGTAGCCCACATATTTGTGACATTGAAGTAATAAAAAATTCATAAACTTTTTATTGGGTATTGTAGTTTAATCGTACTCTATAAGTTTTTTTTATAACGTAACACCAAGACGTATCAAAAACTAAAATAGGATTAGCTCAAGATGTTTATAGGTTAATGTTAACCATGTTATTAAAGTGGATACTAACAACACAATAAAAAATTTCAAGACTTAGTGTTTTAGGATTTTCTATTAAATGATTTTTAATTAGCAAACAATGTAAATAAAATAATGTAAGTTAAGTATTATTCATAATAATTATATTTAATAATCGAATACTTAAAAAAACACAAATAAATTACAAATTTATCATAAATAACTATTTAAATCTATTTAATTTTCTATAACTGTTCCATTTGGGTATAAATACCCATAAAAATATAAAATACACCGTGTTTATAATTATGCAACACCTTGCATGTATAAAGAAATAATCATTTTAACTGTAAAACACAAGAAACTTTTCTATGAAGTTTTATTTTACTGTTATGTTTATATAATAATAAGTTATTTCGTAAAAAACTAGGATTATTTAAATTCCCTTACTTTTAATAATTTTGACATGATGAAACCTTATTGTTATTTATAATGTTGGATTGTAATAGTACCTTATATCAGTGTCACATAAACTTAATGAACGGTTAAAGCTTTTGATACACATCGAGAAGGGCTCTGGACGTAACAGTGAGAACATTTAATCAAAGTTTATTGGTCTGCCCAGACGTTGCAAGGTGATATTGCTTCTCTAGGTCAAGGTTAACTGTTATATCAATGTTTCATGAAGCTAATGAACGGTTAGAGCTTTTAATACACGTTGAGAAGGGCTCTGGACGTAACAGTGAGAACATTTAATCAAAGTTTATTGGTCTGCCCAGACGTTGCAAGATGATATTGCTTCTCTAGGTCAAGGTTAACTGTTATATCAATGTTTCATGAAGCTAATGAACGGTTAGAGATTTTGATAAAACTTGAAAATAGACCAAGAAGTTGAATTAAAAAACTTAATCAAAGATTATTTGACTTCCCAGACATTGCTTCTCTACGTTGATATTACCTCTAGCAGTAGTCTCTGATACGTATATTTCACAATAGGCTGAATCTTATATGAAATGAAAAGATATTGCGTAATATTAATATCGTTATAATGTTTATCAATGCTTTTCACCAATTAATTTAAGTTAGCTTTCATTTGGTATTTACAATACGAGATATATTATAAAAATATATATCTGTGGCATTTAAAGTAATTTCCCCCCCCCCCCCCCAAAAAAAAATAATACGGATATATTTTGGACAGTTGGTATCGTTATATGTTACAAAAAGTGTTCCCTACCTTTCAATGACTGGTATGTATCCTCCTGATTGGTAGTAATCAGGTATCACTAACTCAAGGTATTAAGGTAAAATAGTATAGATTTAGCAGGCAATGGCTACATATTCGAGAATACAAAGGGAAAAAATGAGCGTAATAAATTTAAAAAATGTCCTTATTAAAATTATGCTCTTAAAATATTTTGACGTTTTGTAGAGACCCATGTTGTACAGATTGTAAAACTGTCTGTTAGAAATTCACAGTTACCTGTAATATTAATTAAAGTGGGTGAAGCTGTACAGGGATTGGAGGAAGCTTGACAAATCAACAACCGTTATGACTAAGCGATAAATCACTTAAGATTGTTTAAATCTATTCTTGAGATAATTCATTTCAACGAAAGATTAATGACTTTTTCCATGTTAGCAGTAAATTCTAAATTTATCGATTGAAAAATGACATAGATATCATATTCTGCTAATTATTAGCATAATATATATTAATATACTATATAATATTATTACATAATATATATTAGCAAAATTATTAGCATATTATTATCAAACATTTTATTAGTTAATTTAAAATACGTAACTTTACAGACTTCAATGTTATTTATTGAAACACATTTTAAATATGTGTTATAAAATTAACTTAAGCTGACCCTTAGTAGATACTTGGTTTTTATATTTCCCAACAAAGACATCGAATCTAGGAATTCAATATATATCAGTAGTCCAATGTCTATAGTGATTATAATTATGAGAAGTCTCTCATTACTGTGCAGTGATTATATCTGAGAAGAAAATTAATCGTAATTTGGAAATAAGATACTTCTACAATGGAACTAATAGTTATAAAAATATTTCAGTACAGCTTTCATGAAAATCTATTGTGGCCGAGTAATTTAATTTAGAATAAGTATGTTTTCCACGCAGATAATATACTGGAACTTAGGCCTTAATTGGAAAATTTAGCATTTACAGTATAATATGAGGAAAGAATTAAATAAATTATTTTATATAGGTACGTAAATTTATGATTTTATGCTTCTCCTTTTATTTTAAAAACATGTGGGTATCACATAAATAACCATTATTATACAATAACTGATATTCAGACATTCCACGGAACCAGAAAATGTTCCCAGCCATTTAACTGGAACAAAGAACAGTAATGGAAAACTGGAGGCAAAAGAAATAAACGAGCAGAGCAAGGGCCAAAGTTGGCTGAGTCCGGCAGGTTCCGTTCCCGTTTCACAAAGACTGACCATCCAGGGGCGCTGACCTGTGAACTCAAAGTTGATGTTTACCTAAAAAAAAAAAATAATGATCAAAAGCATCATAATGGACTTTTTGTCAATTGACTGTCTATTACTCATTATAAAAAATCAAGATATATTATTTTCACCAATATCGCTCTACTCACGTTATAATATTTTTAATATTCGGTACTTAAATAATATTTTAAAATATAATATCAAAATCGTATATTTTGTTGAAAATAATTTACTTCAAGTAATGTACAACAATATTGAGAACCTATAACTTTTTAAAATACTGCCTCCTTTCTACGTTGTTAAGAAAATGAAAGTATTAAATATGTTTAACACATTCACTGCTGACGACGCCTTTAGGCGTCACGCCGGTCTTATGGTGTGTGCGGCCGACTCCTTTCGGCGTCAAAGACCGATTATGGCGCGCGCTTATTTCCCGCCATATTCTGATGGAGCCTGTCATCAGTGGTTACCAGTGATACTGTAAAATTGCATTTGGAGGTTCATGGTGTTATCAATAGTTTTTTATTACATGTTATACATCGCATAAATATGGGTGACAAAAGGAAAAGAGACTTTCGTAATCCTGATAACTGATAAATGTGGTATAAAAGACTATTATTTGTGAATTTTAATATTGGAAGACATTATACAGGTGTGTATTTTATTATAATAAACACATGTGCAATATAAAATCGTTACATTATGTCCTGTATCAAAAATATATCAAACGCCCATAGACGTCATCAGACACACACTACAAGAATGTTGTGTTGTGTGCTGACGACGCCCATGGGCGTCATTACTATTTTCTATCAATTTTGACTAAAAATTATTATCAGTATGCATTTTTAATACTATTAAACAATTAAAAGTACTAAATTTAATTTATATATATATATTCAGCACATGGTGTAGGTGTAGATGATATGGTGAGAGAAGTTAATGTGTTAACGAATGCTTTTCGCTTCCTTAAAAACATTCAGTATATAGTCAACTCAATATTTAAAGACAACAATGTAGTTTAAATAACGGTATCTAACTCATTTACACCAATATGTGTAGTTAAATCTAATTGAAAATTATTTCGCTATTATTTAATATTATATTATAAAATTATTTATAGTAATAAACGTGTGTGTCAAAATTCGTCTCTCTGCGAAATAAATACATAGTTCTTCTACGGTTTCAAATCCAATTTCAACCACAACGGGTGGGTAATCTCCATGAAACATCTTTCATTTGTCTGTTTAAAGCGTGTGTTTAGACACTTGTGTTTCCAATGCTATCGTTCTAAGACAGTTGAACAACAAAATATAGTTCTTTTAATGGTTTTAACTCCATTTAAACCCCTGTGAATGATTTACTTTCATTATCTTCTATTGATAATATTTGGCAAGTGCCTGTCAAATTGTTTCTAATTAGGCCATTACGAGATAGGAAAAAAAGGAAAAAGTGCGTTTCAATAACTACTAATCTTCTGAAAATAATTTTGGTCATGAGGACCGTAACTTTCAAAGTTAATCTTTCAAAGATATTGCAAAGTTTTAAAAATAAAAATATAATTATTCTATGGGAATAAACTATTAAGGATATTTTTTCTTTTGGAAAAGTCTCAATATGTGTGACAAGTTTCAGTGTTCTGTTATATCGCGAGGTTTAATGATCGGTATGAATGAGGGGATGAATTAGTGACGGCTTTGCATTATTTTATCAATATTAAATATTGACAAGGTAAGAGTACGTCACACAACGCTTATGGTGTCCCATAAAAGGCTTCACTTGGGGAGGATGCAAAGTTTAAATGTTATACCTACATGTGTTTCATGCACTGTGTCTTTTCATTTGTTTTCAAATAGAAGAACTAATTTAATATGAACTGTCGTATGTTATACTATCATACAACTCGATGTTGCCTATATAAAGAAGATCCTTCATGCGAAATTTCATATCGATATGTCAGTTCCATCTCGAGGTATCCAGCGAACCGGAGGACAAAGGTAAATACAAACAGAGAGAATTGTTTTTTTCTTTTTTCCTACCGATTACGTCGTTTATTTGTGGAAATTTTGTAAATCAATAATAAAGATTAATTCGTTTTTTCGAATTAAAGTCGAAGTTATAAAATTATAACTTTAGCGCCAATTCTTGAATAAGAAATTACATTTTATTAAATTTTAAAAGAAATAAATAGATACATTTTTTAGTTTTATTACAGTTGATTGCATATTGCATAATACTATAATTTGCATATTGTAGCAAATAAATTTTTTATTTTTTAATTAAGAAGTTTCGTTAAATAATAATAAAATTTTGTGTGATTTGTTAAACACGAGTTTTTCATTACAGCGAGATAATGTTTTATGAGAGAGACATGAAACATTTACTTCAGAAGACAAGTTGTTTTCATTTGCTTATACAATTCAAACAGTCATTGAATATTTCATATGTTCTGGAGTTCACAGTCATTTATTATTCCGTTTCATGTGGAAAAACGGGACTAATTTTTCTTCACGTTTACGTTATTGTTCAAAGAGACTTTTAAGTGAATCCTTTGGCACAGCTGATTTAAAAGGCTTGACTCCAATGTAATATTAATGTTGACACTAATTAAATACTAATGTCAGCAAACACCATTAAAAGGTTGGATTATGAATTGCAAATATTTTCTTTTTCTGTATAATTATTCCTGTATGTGTGTCTCTTACAGATGAGGTAAACTTAAATAAATTTCACTAATAGAAAATACTATGTACACTTATTCCGATAACTTGCGGCCAGGTATTTAAAAATTTACAAAGTTATAACTTAATTTAAAAGAAACCTTTTTGCAGCCCTTACGCTTTATTAAGTAAAAAAATCATAAATACTTTCAAAGTAAAAGAAATATAATGCCTTAGTTAATATTAAGGTGTAACTCAAAAATATATTGATTATCAAAAAGGACCCATAATACCATAATTTTTTTTTTATTTCCAGAGAAGCAAAAATATGTATTGTTGTGTTTTAAAACAATTACTTTAAAAACAATGATAGAATACTGATTAGTCTGTTATACGTTTTTTTGTGAAATATTTAATACAATAATAGTAATTACATTCATAAATTTTTTTTATTAATAGGCAATAAGATTTTCAAAAAGATAAATTTAAAGAAAGTGCTTTCTTCTATTTTATACTTTACCGCTTTCTCCTAGTTTCAACATTTTTTACCTACTGAAGTTTCACAAGCATTATATATATATATATATATATATATATATATATATATATATATATATATATATACATACTTAATGTAATGTATATCGGCTACATCCCATTATTTTTTATTTTTTAATGAAAATTTTAGTAATGTATTTGAACTTTACTTTGCATCTCAATTAGTTACATACACGAAAAAAGGTGAGAAAATGAGCGGTCGGAATGACCAATTTAATTCTTTTCCTTAGTTAGGCCATAGTGCCTACTGCTGTGGTCAAGTACATATTCAATATAAAAGTTAGTGTCCTAAGTGTACTTTAAAGCATACAACTTAATGTTGCGTCTTCTCTCTTTTAAGCGCCTCGTTGTAGTATGCTTGCTTCAATGTACGCTGCATATCTTATATTACAAGATTGGACCACCACGGAATTTGGACGAGTGATCTCTTTCACTTTCAGAGTTCAGACTTTACATATTACTTTATGAATGAATATTATTGAAGAATAATGGACAAAATCCGTGTTGTATTTATATTCTTCGTGTACCTCTGTAGTAGCGGACATTGCCCTGCTAAGGTAAATACTATGGTCAGTTAAGTTTCTAATATGTTTAGTTCTAGTGCACTTACACTCACACTTTTCATTTTTTACTGATCGGTACTATCTCGATGGGTATTTTTCGTTTTTTGCTAATCGCCATTAGCGTGGTGCAGTGCTGCTGCAGCTCGCTCTAATGGCCAGAGACATTACTGTCCGCCCATTCAACCACTAGTTCCTCTTACAGGATTTTTTTATAATTATCGGTCTTTACACGACTAAATTGTATTCTGTTGTCTTTTAATTTACTTTTTAAGCGTTTTTAATAAAAAATGTGAAATTGACGAAGTAAACATTGATATTACGATAATTTATAATGTTAGTGGTAAATATATTTGATATAGGTTTATTTTCGTTAACATATTATTGATATAGGATAACCTTTTTTAGTTTCTTTGGAAGAAAGGGAGAATTAGAGACTTACCTGAACGTTTGATATTTTAATCAATATAATTTGGTCTGCAATATGTGATCAAATCCTATTGTTATTTAAATATGTATTATTCCAATATGTGTCCATATCTGTTATAGATTCTAGATGTGGAAGGTTTTGAAAAGTTTTATGAAACTGTGCAATAGTACGAGATAACAAACGATATGTTTATAAGTATAATTTACAACCAATATTGTAAAAAAGTTTAACACAAATTGGTAACAGATTCCAGCAAAGAAGTATCATTGAATTCATATGCCTGAAGAATATATTCGTTATTTTAACTAAGAATTTTTGTTGAGTGCCAAATTACTTTAATTTTTGGGGATATTTCTACCAAATACTATTAAAATTACGTATAGAAATTAACTTCAGATGTATAAAACATTTTGTATACGTACATTATGTCATCATACACAATAAAATTAATTTGTTTAAAAACTCTATGTTTTATTGGAAACTAATTTATGCTTTGGCAGCAATTTGAATAAGTAAATTATTTACAATGGTGGATCTTCCTATATTAGTAGTAACTAATTTTGAGTAAGACGTAGTTGCAACAAATCTGTACCAATAATTAATCTTCAAACTAAATAATGGATGTTGAATGATTTAGTATTATATGGCAACGATCCATGAAACAAATTTCCGTGTTCTAAAAGAATATTCTAAATTCCATAGTATATAAAGGATGTGCAAAGAAGAAAGAAACATATATAAATAATTGCTTGTGTGAGTAAATGCAAGACATATTCCGTAACGTAAATACAAATGTACGTTTCTCTATCTCAAAGAGATCACGGATACTGACATTTTGTCTCCAATTTTAACAACTTAGTTATATAGAAAATCATTTAACTGAGATATGTTTCAAAAAAATATTTACCTAATTCAAAATGGCACTGATATATTTTATTTAAAATTACAAAACTCTCCCGTCAATTTAATATAATTAACGTATTGATTCTTATTAATTTCTTAAATATATATCTTCATTAAACTCAAACATAACTGTTATTGTTATAAAATATTTCACATTGGAGTGTCAGTAATGTTCAAGTTACTGGGGTTATAGTTATCTATACTGGGGTTATCTATATACTGTTTTGAAAAAAGAGTACAGACTGTTTCTGAGACAATGATATTTGGCTTAAGTGTATACAAAGTAGGAGTACTACATACCACGTGTCAAATAAAATGGCTTTGTTGAGGCTTGCATGCAAAATTTAAAATCTATAGCTCATTTCATTCTCTAGATGTTCTGCGGACAGATCGACATACAGATTAATCATGGAACAAATAATATAAGAAAAATAACGCTTCATTCTACTAATACTTTTAACCAGTCAGTTTTACGTAAAATAATTAAGATACCGGTGTAAATATGTTACATGTTTGAATCTTTTATGGGTGTATTGAGTTCCATTTCTTTTATCGTTGCCATCAGGGTTATCCATAAGTTGAATGTAAAATTATTCGCTTTCGCTCAGAATATCCCATAAAGGGACATTCACCATCATCGAACTAAGTGTGCTTTTTAAAGAGCAAAGGTTCATGAAAATTTATGGTGACATGAAAAAAATGTTAGGGCAGTTATTTTTTGTCAGATAAGCACACAGAAAAGAACTTTTTACAGCCTTACGAGTGATGTGCTTCTATAAGACAGGGAATAACATATATAGATTAAAACATTTTGGATAAAAAAATTCAATATATTTGGTTTGGATAATACTTAGCCCAAATAAAATCGGAATCTGGAATTGAGAATGAATGATTATTTGTAATTATTTATAATAAAGGTCATATGCCTTTAATGCAGAATCGTTATATTATAAGTTTTATACTTGCGAACTGTACAGCTACAATTAAATTACAATCCCTGACGAGGTCTACAAAAGGTTTTATAGACACGGAACACTGAATAGCAGGTTTTCAAATATGCTTGTGTTTTATATATTTACAAAAAGTTTCCTAACAAAATAGCTTTGGTGGTGTTTCCGACTGAAGTAACCAAACAGCAAAACAACCCCTTACAAACTCTGTCTAACAAAGTCAGCAAGAAAGTTTTACCTTTGATACACGAGCGGTGTCGATGTTTTTTGTGTTACCAGTATTTGTGTAATACCATCACTGGATACAGTAATCGAATCGTATTAATCTTTTACGTACTCAACTTTTATTTATATTAAATTTATATGAATTTTAATATGTGTGAATACTTTATGCATTGCTAAAAGATGTATAAATCAATAGTAATAAATGTGACTACATACATTGAGTTAAAGGCATTGCTTTGTTTATCAAGGCTTTTACAACAGACTATATTGAGATAATGTTAAATAATTTAAATTTAGTAATCACAAAAAATATTAGGAAGCAAAATATCAATAATGTTGTAGAAGGCGAGACCCAATTTCCACCATATAGGCACACAACCTGATTTTATTATTCAGCTTCAATATTAATATCGGTCGAAAACACTCTTATTAACTATGATTAACTATTAAGACCAGAATGTAAATGTTAATTGAAATTAATATACATTAAGTATATTAATTATTGTTTTAAAAAGTAATACATAAATGTAATTAAAAACTGATTAGAGATGTAGCCTCAAAAAGTGTTTGATGTAATTATATACAATAATAACACTTTTAAAAACTTTTAAAAATATATATATATATATATATATATATATATATATATATATATATATATATATATATTTGTTTTATTTCGTACGATGTAAATTTCAAATTCTATGAATTCATCTCAAGGTACATGTTTAGGTTATACCTTATTTATCATTTAAATCTAATTTAAATTTATTTATTCAGCTAATTTCTTGCTTCCATAAAGGTTAAGCAAGATACCAATGTCAATATACTTGGTAATGTTCAGCCAAATCCCATTTAGTAGCATGCAACAGCATCGAAATCAGTGTTGCTCGTAAATAATTGACGACTCATGCAAATTAACACTTTTTACGAAGGAATTCAAGACAATCTTTAATACACAGGTCTAAAAAGACTTAATATTTTAATGTATATTAAATTGTATAAATGGCAATAGCCTTATTTAATTTCAATAAACATTGAATCGCAAAAACTACTTGTATACCTGTACATCAATGCTATTTCTAATTAGTCTTTCTTTAAGTAAAATAAATTTGTTTACGTTAACATAGAGAACTATAATATTGATTTATTAAATTGGAATATTCAAGCTTAATGTATATTCTACCAGTTACTACATTTTTCTACAAAATTATAATACTGAGCTCTCTTTTACTACGCGTGGGAAGTGTATAATAACATCATTGCTAGCGAAGCCTGTCACTCTAGAGGTGGAAAATTCAATTTTTTTCGGTCTGCCTGTCCACAAGATTTCTCGATAACTACGTTCCTGCTCGTATTAAATCATAAGCCAAAGCAATATTGATAACAAAAATCGATTACACAGTAATTTATAATAATAGAAGACGAATTTAAAATACTTTGATAATAGTAAGTAGGAATATTAAAAAAGTAAACAGTAATTAAAACTAACCTTATTAACAAACAACAATGAAGTATATGCTGTAATAAGGCCAGTTCAGGTACAACTGGTTTCATCTGGAATATCATTAAAATGTTGCCTCTTTTTTGATTCAGTAAATCTACAAAGTTTCTAATTCTCTCTTACGGGTAGTAAAAAGGTTACTAGCGTTTTCACTAAAAAAACGAGGCTTACGTTTAAAAAATAAACGTTTGAAAAATGTTCATAAAGAGTAAAACAGTCACGAAGTTTAATCTTAAGGTACAAGGTAAACTTAGATTTTATATTCGGTAACATCCAATAATGATATGAACATTAGTAAATCATAGTACCTGATTATCCACCAAAATCAATTATACACACATAAAACGTTGGAGATAGTTAAGTAAATTTGGTCCTTGAAAGTATCCTTAAACTCCCTAAACACTAACACATCTAGGATTGTTTTACCTATCCTCATAAATAAAAATTTCAGAAGCTTATAATTTTCTATGCATTTAAAAATCAATAGGCCAATCTTTTCAAACTGTCTCAAACGTGTATTAAAATAACAAATTATAATTGTTTCTTTCAAAATACATAATGGCTTTGGCATGAGGGAGGGTAGACAATAATAAAACCTCTTTAGCACATTGAACTTTTCCCTCTACCTCTGGTTAATTGAAAGAGATAAGATCTTACCAACAAAAAGGACAAAGAGTGAAAGAACTCACCACATCGTTTCTTCCTCAAAGCATTCTGAGTCGTGTCTCGGAGCGAGGTAGTAAACTACAATGTCAGTCAGACATTTTTAAGCGAAGTTTGATTACTCTACTTGCACTCATTTCTAATACAATTTATACATACATTTTGTTACAAGTCTGCATAATATAATATCTGCAAGTCCCATATATTCCCGCTCTCTACATTTCCTAAGTAGTATACAAAGCAGTTTCATATCATACCTCTACTATGATACAATTTAAATTCTAATATATAGAAGACCCGTGTACTCCCACTCTCTATCTCAACTACTTAGGTGTTTTAGCTGTTACTACCAGTTTAATTTCCCAAATTCTAATCTAATGTATAACCTAATATCTTCAAAACCCGCGCATTCCCGCTTTCTATCTCCCGTAAGTAGTTTTGTTACATCGTAATGTACATTTCTACCTTTAACATAATTTGGAAAGTTTTACTCAAAACAAAGCTACTATAGATTTGTGTTGGATAATATTTTTTAAGTGATATTATTTTAGGTTATTTTTAGTTACGGAATTAAATCATAGCAATTAAACCATCATTATTAATATAAAATACTAAGGCGTAACAGACTTTTTTATTGATGAACGTTAAAACCTTAGGCTTTCTCCGGCCTATATTATTTCCATAACTTATTTAAGGTTAGATATACTTTGTTTTTCGAACTAATTTATTTGAATAAAATTTCTGTAATTAGAATAATATGAGATCGTATACAGATCTATGACTTGTACCAACTTGATTTTTTTTAATAGTCCAGCTCATTTATTTCAAACGGTTTGGTTAATATTAGCTCTTTTTAGACGTAAACCAAAGAATGTATTTGCCAAACAAGGCTAAAGAAGGTTTATAAATGAACTTTCACTAACGAAGCCATGGGAACAGTTGTTGAAATGTGCCTCCTTGGCTCAAAACGTGTTCAGGATCAATCTTGGACTAATTGTTTTTCGAACTAATTTATTTGAATAAAATTTCTGTAATTAAAATAATAAGAAATTTTATACAAATCTACGACTTGTACTAGACTGATTTTTTTTACAATAGTCCAGCTCAGTTTATTTCAAACTGTTCAGTTGATATTAGCTCTTTTTTAGACATAACCCAAGAATGTATTTGCCAAACATGGCTAAAGAAGGTTTTATAAACGATCTTTCACTAACGAAGCCATGGGAACAGTTGTTGAAATGTGCCTCCTTGGCTCAAAACGTGTTCAGGATCAATCTTGGACATAAGCCCAGTAGCACAAAAAGTCCAATTTGGCATGGAACACCTATAAATGTGGAATTAAATTGCTTCCATCGTAGGCTTCGCCAGCTCAAAATATATGTTTTGAAATAGGACATAGTATTTGAAATATACAGTATCTGTCATATTTACAAAAGGAATGTCTATTCCAAATTTAGTGCATAATTTAGAAATGAAAATCCGGTCTTTAAGTGTTTGAAGAGTTTTGATGAACGAACACTAAATCTCTTTGCTACATATACATGAACTGTTTAGAGTTCGTCACTGGAGCAATTTTACATAACACGTTGTTTGCGTTACACTGTTGGTCAAGCCAATTTTTTTTCAATCCCTATTTATTTGACTTTGTGACAGAAACTGTGAATTGTTATCTGCATAAACTCTGTGCGCAATAAGAGGTCCTAAATAGTTCGAATAATATAACGGCCTTTTAAATAATTCATCTAAAATTATATTAATTTAAACATTTTACCGTATATCTTAATATAATTATATACATACATATATATATATATATATACATACATTACATTTGTGTAAATAGAAATAGCCGAATTTAATTTCATTAAACAATCAATCACAAAAAGTACTTGCTCCGCCGGGAATCGAACCCGGATCTCACACTTGACGGGTGAATGTGCTACCATTACACCACAGAACCGTTACTTTTTACAATTGAATTATTGACGTGACAACGTCTTAAATTAGGTTGCGGCTCGGAGTCATTCATGAAAAAGTGTAACGCCCGGTAACGTTACGATGCCCGTCCAGTGGGTCCGCCGCACGGGATCCGCACGGGATAAAGCAGATAACTGTGGGTCCGCCGCACGGGATAAAGCAGATAACTATGTTTATTCGTGAAAATGTGGAGTGCTTAGATTCGTCATTTACAACAACTACAACAATAAAGGTAAATAATTGTACACAGATATTTCATTATCGTAAACTATGATTGATTGATTAATTGTTAGATTGACACAAAAGTTGAGAAACTGAGTTTATAGGTTATGTCATGCTATTGACAAATGTTGATAGTGTTAAGTAAATTATTAGTTTAAATTACTCTGCAATCAATCGTAATTCAGTCGATTGAGAAGAAACAGCGCGTATTGCTAGTCAAACATTTAA
This sequence comes from Homalodisca vitripennis, assembly GCF_021130785.1. NCBI lineage: Eukaryota > Metazoa > Arthropoda > Insecta > Hemiptera > Cicadellidae > Homalodisca > Homalodisca vitripennis. The sequence continues at coordinate 217,570,522 of NC_060207.1, read as the reverse complement.
AATAACAAATTATAACCTCTAACCTGTCATAACAGTGCGACCAAACAAAGGAACTAAACCGACCAATCACCACGCGCGGAGTTACAATTTAACTGTGTTTAGCAAGAATTTCAAATTCCAATTTTAGTAAATGTTTTATTCAACTTTACCATTTACAATAACAAATTTTAATTAATTTCAAATTATGTACAATGTTTTAGTAAACAAAATATATGTCTATAGTTAAAATTTTTGCAATTCTTATTTTCAGTCAATTCCTTGTTCCTATTGTGCAATTTAATAATATTCATATCAATAAATATTCTACCGAGAAAAAGACGTTGTCACGTAAAATCTTCGCCCGTAAAACCGACTTTACAGACAACCATAATTTTTTTTTATTTGCCCGTATCTGTCACATATGCGTTTAAATAACCAAACTAACATATAATCGGAAGACCAAAAACGTATCAAACTACTTTTATTTACATTAAATTTTTGTAAATAGCAATAGCCGAATTTTATTTCAATAAACATTCAATCACAAAAAGTACTTGCTCCACCGGGACTCGAACCCGGATCTCTCACTTACCGGGTGTTTGTGCTACCATTACACCACAGAGCCCTTACTTTTAACAATTGAATTATTTTGTATTTGGCCTTACCTATCACATATGCGTTTAAATAACCATGTATATACATATATTCTATGAATTTACCACGAGGATATAATGACATCTATTAGTATTAATATATACTGTAGAATTTTTAAATATATTAAATGAATTTTATATATAATATATTATATATATATATATATATATATAAATACCTATCACCTATCACATATGCGTTTGAATAACCATGTATATACGTATATTCTATGAATTTACCACGAGGATATAATGACATCTATTATTAGTATTAATATATACTGTAGAATTTTTAAAAATGTATTAAATATAATTAAATATATATATATATATATATATTGCAGTTTATTCAGTCTATCCCTAATAATATTTTATATTTAACTCGTAGTATTTGGCTCTTGCTATAGAATCTGGTTCTTACGAGATAACCCCTGCACTCTAGTATATATAGGAGTACTAAATTAGGATGCTGTAGATAAGAAATTCTTTTAGAACTTTAAGGATTTTCAAGACAGTAATTTTACCTATTTTAGTTCATGACTCTTCGGCCTTCATGCTCCATAATCACTGAAGTTCAATATCACAAGGACCGCTATCCCTTTTAAAAATCATACTGGGTCTATGAAGCGGTGTGTTGGTGAAGAGAAATTACCAGTATGTCCCAGACCAGCATTGGATATATACCCTGACGTTATGTGCTTCAAATCCTTAAAATAGAGATAAGGAGTTAAGTTGAAAGCGAAAAATTATAAGAATACTTTACTGTGGAGGTGTCGTTATCGTGTGGATTTTATAACCAAATTGTTGAAGTTTGCTACAAATACATTGACCGTCATGAAGTAAACAATCCCAGACCATGAGAAGAACTCAAAGAAAAAGATCATCAACATTTTCTGATTAAAACATATTTTAAAATCTTAAGATATTATCAATTTTTCTACGTAGTGTGAACCGACATACCGAAATTAGTCTAGCGAACGCGTGGCAAGAGTTAAGATTAAATTTCCTCTTGGGTTTATACAAGTTTTCAAAAAGTCAAAATAGCCATTTGTCAGATTCCTTTAAAAATGTTTGTGGATGCAACAGCTGCTTAAGCTATGAAACATTAGTGTGTAAGTAGGCTTTCCATGTAATTACCTCAGTATTTATGACTGAGATAATGTTGTTTCTATAGAATGAAGGTAACAGAAGCATTGAATGAGAGACAGTAACATTTACAGCTCGTGAGTTCAGTAGAACGGACAAACACTGCACCGGCTGTGTGAGCTGTGAATGTAATGTGTAGGGTAGGCTTTCCATGTAATTACCTAAGTATTTATAAGTGAGATAATGTTAGTTTCTATATAGAATGAAGGTAACAGAAGCATTGAATGAGAGGTAGTAACATTTACAGCTCGTGAGTTCAGTAGAGCGGACAAACACTGCACCGGCTGTGTGAGCTGTGAATGTAATGTGTAGGGTTGGCTCTCCATGTAATTAACTCAAGTATCTGTAAGTTAGATAATGTTGTTCCTATATAGAATGAAGGTGACAAAGAAGCATTGAATGAGTCACAATCAACAGTTTACAGCTCGTGAGTTCAGTAGAGCGGACAAACACTGCACCGGCTGTGTGAGCTGTGAATGTAATGTGTAGAGTAGGCTCTCCATGTAATTAACTCAGTATCTGTAACTGAGATAGCTTAGTTTCAACATAGCATGAATGTAACAGAAGAACATTGAATGAGTCACAATGACAGTCACAGCTCGTGAGTTCAGTAGAGCGGACAAACACTGCACCGGCTGTGTGAGCTGTGAATGTAATGCGTAGGGTAGGCTCTCCATGTAATTAACTCAGTGTTTGTAACTGAGATAGAAACATAATTAAAGAAACAGGTGGGTTTCATTGGTTACAGCAAATAATACTTGCCAGTACTAACTGTGATAACATTATTAATTACGGATTAAGTTATTTGTCAGATTTAAAAAACTTTTAAAAATTTACTATTGAGCATTATATATATATACTTGCCGGTACTAACTGTGATAAAATTTTTAATTAAGGATTAAGTTATTTTTCAGATTTTAAAACTTTTAAAAATAAAAAATTTACTATTGAGCATTATATCTATACTATATCCTTATACTTAGAAATGTATTATGCATAGGTCTATAATCATATTCATTGCACTTCTTAGTTTTTAAACCTATAGCCTGGAGTAGATTTCATAACCTGTTAAAAAATGTTAATAGAAAAATCATTCCAATGTTTAAATTATGATCTTAAAATGAATACACTTGTAAAATATTAATTATGCATATTCGCAAACCTTACAGCCCCCGCAATTGTATGTCTCTGGATATGGATATTACAGAAGGGCGAAAAAGAATTTCTTAATGTTTCTGTATAAGAGGCAGTTGAACCTGTTTTGTATACTTATTTTAGAAATGAGTCTATCCTTTCAGTTCTGTTCTATAATATTTTGTAAATTTAGTCTTTTTCGAGATATAAAAGCTTGCATAATTATAAAGAGATTGTAGAAGTATAACATACTGACAGTTATGCATGGCTTCACACGCAATTTCCTACTTAAAACAAATATATCGATGGAACATTCTTCAAAACATTCCTGAGGGACGTTGTTATCACGAAAAGATATTTATTCTCCTGATACACTTTATATTTAACTTTAAAGAGCAAAGTTTCGAGGCCGTGAAGTCAGAGATTAAAACAGTTTCCATAAGTACACGGGATACAACTCGAATTTCTCTTCAATACACCAACATTCAAGACTTTGTATTCAATAACTAAAACGACTTCAGTATTAATTTAAATATTTTATCCCACTTAGCGTAATTCTTAAATCGGAATCCGTAGTTTATAAACTAAAGCACATATGATTTAATATATTTTCTGGCTTTATATAATTTTGAAATGCAAGTAGCTATATTTTGGGTACATGTTATTGCAAAGTTCATGGTTAAGATTTAGTTTTAAGCGAAATCGCGAACGTTTACAACTGTAACATCCGGTCATATTATGTCGAAAATTATTAAAAAACATAAATTTTTGTTACGGTACTTTCAAGTTCACTCTATATCTAAAAACCATAAATAGATAGACATTTATAATTGGAATTTAATTATTTTTTTAATAATAGTTTGGTCTTAGTACAATACTTTTATAGAACAGTTGCTTAAATTTAAAAGGTAATTTCAGCAAATTAATATTATGGGTTAGTACCAATTTATATATATAATGGGAGTTTTCGCCACCTAAAATGCCATTTTGGCGGAGCTCTGTGGTTGAAGACTAAAATTTAATTACCAATATCTATGTATGCCACTGTTACGGAATTTTTAAATGTTTAAGGGGACTTTCAACCAAAATTTTTATATAAATTTGAATTATTTTTATTGTTGTAAGTTATTGTTTAGTTTCTTCCCCTTTACAAATGTATAACTTTTTTGTGTACAATAAGGTATAACTTACTCAAACAAAATAAATGCTGAACGCTTGCACACAGTTTTAGGACGCCGCCCGCAACAGTTTCAGCTATCTGTCTTTTCATATACATTTCAAATGGAAAGACTTAGTATTTAGTTTTATGGGTTGGTAACATTGATCAATAAACAAACTTTAGCTTAGCCAGCTGCATTTGTGTTGTGTTTGTTTACTTTTGCCTTGTGTGTAGGTTAGGAGGTTTGTTTTGTATTATGTTCGTCTGTTGTGTTTTGATATGCATAATGGATAATAAACAGAAAGTTGGTTTAAGAAGAAAGTGTTACAAGAAGAAGTTTGTTCAACGTAATATTGTGTATACTAGTGATAAAATTCCTACACAGTCTGATAATATTACAACGCCTAACCTAGGTAATAATGAGCCTTCAACAAGTGGTGCTCCTTTGACTCCTAGGCCTACCGTGGCAAGTAAAGTAGGCCTAGAACATAAGGACTCAAGCTGTAAAGGTAAAGTAAAAGGCAATGTTTCATACTATGAACAGCATTCACAAAATATGGTGTATGACATTTTGGACATTTATAAGTTTTTTTAAACATAAAGGAACTTGCCGTTTGTAAGTTTTGTAAACATAACCTAACATTTCAAAGAGATATTGTTGAGGGTTTAGCTGTAAAATTAAAATTGACATGTTCTAACTGCGATGAAAATATTAGTTTTGAGAACTGTCATAAGATTGAAGATCACTCTACTAGAAGTAAGCAAACATTTTATGATGTGAATCTTAGACTGTTAAATGGCCTAAGATCTATTGGAAAGGGTCAAACAGCAGGTAAAATCATTTGCGGTATGTTGAACGTTCCTGCTCCTCCTACAAACTACAGAAATCATGAAGATAAACTTCTTAGGACTATTGAGGACCTTAGTAGGGAAAGTATGAAGAAAGCTGTGGAAGAAGTTGTTGCTATGAACAACAGTAGTGATCTGTGTGTGGCGGTTGACGGTCCGTGGCAAAAGCGGTGACACGTATCATTGAACGGAGTTTTGTCGGTGACGTCAGTTGATACTGGAAAGGTACTGGATGTATCTGTAATGTCTAAGTTTTGTGTCTTTCCGGAGAAAAATTAAAACATTCATAAAGATAGTAGTACGGCAAACTATCGTGGAACAAGTGGGGGAATGAAAGTGCACGGCGCTGTTGAGGTTTTCAGTAGGTATCAGCAAATGTACGGTGTACGGTACCTGGAATACTTGGGGGATGGGGACTCCAAAGGCTGTAAATGAGAAAAAGATTTATGGAGATGAAGTTGAGGTAAGCAAGTTAGAGTGTATAGGCCATGTAGAAAAAAGAATGGGAACCAGGTTTTTAAATATGAAAAATCTGAAAAAAGAGCTATCAGATGGGAAAACTTTAAGCGGAAAAAATTGACTAACTGGAGTAGCAATAAAGAAACTGCAGAAGTTTTATGGCTTGGCTATACGACGAAACTGCCACAGCGTAGCGGCTATGAGGGAAGGTATCTGGGCTATTTATTTCCACGTTTCGTCGAATGGTGAAACTGGTTCGCGCATGCATCGGCTTTTCCCAAAATGTGAGAGCTCTTGGTGCAAATACAACAAAATTCTATTGAATAATAAACAACCCTGTGATCATAGTAAGCATTTCCACCTACCAACCGTTGTGATTGAGGAAATAAAGAGTATTTTTAAAGATATTTCTGACTCAAAAGTTCTTGAAAAATGTTGTAAGGGGATGACTCAAAACCCCAATGAGTCATTCAACAACACAGTATGGTCCATAATTCCGAAGCGAGTATTTGTGACGTTGCCAACTGTCAATTATGGGGTATACTCTGATGTATGTGCTTTCAACGATGGTTTCAAGAGCAAAGTGGAAATAATTGAAAAGTTGGGATTCTGGCCGGATACAAATCTTTTGAAGGCTATGAAATTACTTAAAGCGTCGCGACTACGAGAGGCAGAAAAAAAGCGCAAGACCTACAGAAGAAACTAAGATACTCCAGAGCACTAAAAAGGAAGAGATTAGAAGACAACCCTTCATACAGAGCAGGACATTATTGAAATCAGTTGACCTCAACACAGCAATACATCTACAGGTAGGGTAGGCCTATTACTTTATTCATGTTCCCGAAACTTTGCTTTTTTAGTTTAAGCTTTTTTTAGGCATTTATTGAGATATCAACTTAAAATGTTTATGGTGTTGGTATGACCCTAAAACCTAGTATTTACCAAGAGGTTTTCATAAAATGTTACATTGTACCCTTTAAACAAATGTTTTAACCCTAAAATTTGTTGTAAAAAGGTGTTTTTTTATAAAAAAAGTTATAAATACTTAGGTACGTAATATTTAAAAAATGCTTCTGTAGCATACTAAAATAACACATAACCTACAAGGAGAAAAAAAGTTATAACCATATGTAATATAATTCCTGAGATAAATGGCATATAGTTAACATTGAGTTAGATAGTGGTTAAAAGTCCCCTTAATACGCTATTTCACACTGATTTGCTTTCTGATACAAATTTGTTTCTTTACAACAACATCAGGTTGTACGTTAGAAACATTTCTTTAACTTTCGTCTTTAAAGATCGCCCACCAACAAGAAACACAGGATAACAAAATTAATGTTAAGGAAATGGGAAAAGTGTCGGAAAATGCTTTGTTAATAACAAGAACAAAGTTCTCTCTACACTTAAGCATTTAAAGTATGGAAAGAATGAACATTATAAATTATTACACTATTGTTGTTACTTAATTTTATAAATTAATTATTATGTTATTAATCCATACGAAATAAACTGGTTTTACAGCGTTAATCTATTTACGTTTGTTTTCAGATGAAGAGGCCTTTGTGACGTTGACTACCAGCGTTATAGGCAGAGATGATCGGACGTGCTGTGTGAATGGCTAATGTGATTACTCTTCGTACGCTGATACCATTGCAGAATCTAAGTTTTATGTATGCATGTGAGTATTACTGTCTCTTTACTTTGTGACGACCACTAACTGCATTATAGGCAGAGATAACACGCGCTGTGTTAATGGCTAATGTGATTACTCTTCGTGTGTTTCACGCTGTTACCAAGGCAGAAACTAAATTTTATGTGTGCATGCGAGTATTTCCGTTTCTTTACTTTGTGACGTTAACTACCAGCATTATAGGCAGAGATGATCACATGCGCTGTTTGAATGGCTAATGTGATTACTCTTCGTGAGTTTAACGCTGATACCAAGACAGAAACTAAATTTTATGTATGTTCGTGAATATTATCGTCTTTTTCCTTTGTTATGTTCACTCCCGACAATATAGGGAGAGATGATCAGAAATAGAAAGCACAATAAAATACTTTCCATAACCAGAACTAAAATATTGCATTACGTAAACTGGTATAGGCTCCCGGTAAACAAAAACCTATTTTGATAGTACTCAAGTAAGAAGCAATTTCTTCTACTTGCATAATATTGTAACTTGTGACATAGATAAAAATCTGACACTTTTATTTAAGAATGTATTAGCACTAAAATTAAATAAATAACTATATAACCTGTGCCTGTGTAATATTCCACTGAATAAAAAAATCTATGAGGATCCTGTTGATATTCTTACAAGCTGTTATAATCCATAATTAAATGCACTGAGTACAAAAACACTGGTCTATAACCGAAAAATCAAATGATCGAGTATGCTCTGAATATTTTCCTGTCTGTCCACCCTAAAAAATATTAATAATTACTTTTAAACCTAAATAATTTATAGAGTTAAAATGATTAAAAAATTATGTAAAGGAATTTTGTGAAATTTATTGATCCCTCCACAAAGCAGAGGTCAGCTATATTCCAGCCTGTCCAGTCAAAGTAGCCAGTAGACAGTACTCCCTCTGATCTAGGCTAACAACAGCTTTTAACAATAAGGGAGCTCCTCCCACTCTAACAGTTATCCTTTGCAACATACTAGACCTATCGATCCGCTCTTGCACCCTAAAATCTAGACATGGTTTAGTTATGTGCCACTTCTGGACTTCATCACATTTTCACATCTTTTACAAAATTAGGTTTCGTTTATATTAGAGCTGTAAAGCATCTTGCGATGCAAAAAATAATACTCCACAGCCAACATTTCAAAAATTAACCCTCAATGGTACGAATGTATCTTTCGTAAAATATGATAGCCACTTATATAACGTACCATTCTTGTGACTGTTCCGGAAATAAATCCTTGTTTTGTAAACAGTATTTAGTTGTTACTGAACGAGGGTGAGGGCAGATGTTGGTAGAGAGCCCTTCCATGTCAAGTTGATCTCAGGGTGAATCGAATGAAAGGTGGAACTGTCACCAAAGAAGACAGGAGCCTCTGGGAAACGCATCTCATCGCTTCTTCATCAAAGCATTCCGCAACGTTACAGAATACGTGTTTCGGAATGCGGTATCAGACTCGAGAGTGTGCGCTTGAAACATTCTCAGCGTAATCTTACTATTCCAAGTATTCTGGTCACGTAAAAACGTTCAGAAACATATATTTCTTTATAAAAATCAGCTGTATTAAGGAATTAAATATTTAACGAAATTAATTATTGTTTTAAAGTACTAAATTAAAATGTTTTATTTATATTACGGTAATTCATAATATTTTTAAAGTGTAAATTATATTACGTCTAAATATAAAATTATCTTCCAGCATTGTCCTAAAAAAGACAATTTGTGTAGGGATTATTAAATAAATTTTATTCAATTTTTTCTTTCACGCATAATGCTGTTCCGAGTTTAGCGAAAAAGACAGGAGGCCTCGGAAGCGTGCCCCTCCCAAACTCGGAGCAAATCATAAAAAAAACAATCACATGCCACTAGTGGGAAGAGAGACAAAGAGAGACAAGATTTCGAGTAAATGATATATAATTAATAGGTGGCAAACATTTCCATGCAAAATACAATTACTTCAGCACCACGGTGCACCGCGTAACTTAATAACTAAATAACAACAATCAATAGAATTCCAATAAAGACAATAACATAATAAATAGAAACAATAACATAATAAATAAACAATAAAAATATACTAAATAACATAATATCAGGTACGGCAGTAGCAAAATTTTAACTGGTAATTTTTATGAACTGAGGGAGGAAAAAGGTTGTAGAATTTCTAGGCCCACTATTTTTGAAAAGTAATTTTGTTTCAAGTTTTGTAGCCGAAATTTAAAAAAAATATATTTAAAGCCAATTTTCGAAGGAGGCGGGGGCTTAGTTGCCTCCACGAATCCGAATTAAAGATGAAATCCTCCCCTTCAGGTCATGTAACTAACTAAATAAATACTGGCTAGGTACTGGTCCTCCTCCAGATCTAACATCTGGCAGCGCTCCCTGCACCCCAGTCCTCGCAAGTTCAGTATAAGAAGTAAAGAAACACATTTTTTAATCCAACCTTGTTCCAGATGAAATGAATAGGAGCACATACACTCCGGTTGGATGCCGGTACAGAAGCGCTGGCAGGGCGAGGGCATTCAATTTTTCAGTTGTTACCATTGGGCAGACTCGCCGCACCATTCCGTTGACGGCACTCACGGGGACCCTGTAGAATCCCAACATAACCAGTAGAAATTCAGATCAAACTTTACCACAACCCGAGAAATAATAAAAACTTAATTATGTTTGCCACAAAGTATAATAAAATATTTAAATTTAACAATTAAAAAAAATAACAATCTGTAACTAACAGTACCTTTTTAAGTATCAAAGACTATTTCCTAAAAATAACTCGACACCAAGTATTTTAAGATGCACTACTTGGTGACAATATTAAATATTACATAGGCTAGGACAGCCATACTAAATGATTAAGCGTGATAACATTTACTTGTAACTATAATTCGCTGGATTTTTAATCATTATATTATAATAATTTACATTTTGCTATTAAATATTAATTGTAAGGTAGGCCTGATAATAATTATATAATTTACAAATAATAACAATACATTATTTCCCAAATAACAATAATTAAATAATAAAATCGAAATCATGAATGTTGCCACCCAATTTTGCACGCAACACAAAACACGAGGTAACAAAAATTTGCAAAGTCTGTACCGTCCTCGCTTTTACACTAAAAAGACAAAGTGTGTACACGGAATAAATAATTTCCGTTCGCCGAACGGATCAGTAAGAAAGCGCTAGAGCAAAATAAAATAAATTTAACCGGCATAGAAAATAAATTAACAAAATTTTAGAAACGTACGAAAGACAGGAACGAACACTTTGCGACACGAAACACGTACACGAGGAACACAAGTTACAAAATAAATATATATAAATTACTTATAACTAATCTACGATAATATATGTCTGGGTGGGAGAGAAAAACCGCCAACTAAATAAGTTAAGAGAGTGCAAAAGAACATTTACCTGCCGAAAGTCGGAGAATTAGCCAGCCATGGTGGAACGGGACGAGCAGCGAACAGACAGCAAACGCAGTAGCTTCTCCGAACGTGTCTCCGAACAGTCTGACCGCTCCGAACAGTAGCCGGTGCCGGAGCCGGTGAACAGCTGGTCGGTAAACTAGTCAAGGTCAACCAGCTGACCTCAACCAATCAGTCCAACCAGGCAGAAAAATCAATACTTGACGGAGTGACTCCCCCACCGACTGACAAGAGTGGCCGAGGTGGGAAAATAATAGACAAAAATAAATTGTCCAAACTGAGCCCCGGCTCAACTCTCCCCCCACTAAAAAGGGTGCAACCCCAAACAAAACCTCTCCCCCACTGAAAGAAGAACCAACAAGCTCTGGCACAGGAAACGGGAAGTCGAGAACCCTAACAGGAAACGAAGTCCTGAGCAGGAGGCAGACAAAACACGATCCTCCTGAAATTTTGAGAGGCGCCTCTCTAGGAGAAAGAAGAAAATAGAAAGAGAGTAAAACGACACCACAGGGAAAACCAGGGGTGATCAGTCCCCGGACACCCCCAGCCGCAGCCGCACTAGTATCCAGAGCATGACCAGAGGTATCACACCACGGAAGGCCTTCAGATGAGAAACGTGGGCCTTCCGCCACAACCTCCCCGATACGGGATCAACCAACTCAGCAGTAACTGGGGAGAGAAAACGAAGAATCCGGTGAGGACCTGTCCACCGATAGCAAAGTTTGGCTGCCCGTTTATTCCACGGCCGAACTGACCGGATGGGCCTTACAAAAGACAAGATCCCCCACCTGGAAGGGGTTAGCAATACGTCCCTTATTGAATTTTCCTCCCTCACCCTTTCCCTAGACTGTAGGAGCTTAACCCTGACTGCTTCCCAAGTGTCACTCACATTGGGAGTACCAGGCACTGGTAGAAGACTATCCAGACTCCAGAGATTAGACAAGGGATCAGAAGGAGGACGACTAAACATGACCTGGAAAGGCGTGGAATCATGACTTTCGTGAAGAGCAGAATTGAAGGCTAACTGAAGCCAGCTCAGGTTTTCATCCCAGGTAGTTTGTTTCTCAGCGTGATAAGCGATGAGGGCGGCTCTGAGATTGCGGTTGAACCGCTCAGCATGAGAAGCTGGGGGTAGTAAGGAGATGTCGTAACATGTTTGATTCCATGCCCAAAACAGAAGCGATGAAACTCCCTCGACACGAATTGTGTGCCGTTATCCGAGACGAAGGTGGCGGGCACTCCAAAATTCTGTAGAAGGCGGGACTTGAGTGCCTTGACGGTGAGCGACGCCGTGGCACTCCTAAGAGGAATCAACCAGCAAAACTTAGAGAAAGCATCCACAGCAACAAGCAGGGAGGTGTTCCCTGACTTGCTACGGGGAAAGGGTCCCACATAGTCAATGAACACTTTCTCAAGAGGCCGCTCCGCCACCTCGGAGGAAAGAAGTCCTAATTTGGTATTTTGTGCTGGTTTACTGACCGAGCAAAGATGACAAGCTCGTACTCTACCAGCAATGTCTCTGTCCATACTCTTCCAGATAAACTTATCTCTGATTTTAGCGATGGTCTTGTGAATCCCTAAATGACCGCCTACGGGAGAAACATGAAAATAGGAAAAGACCATCGGTATGAGGGCACTCGGCAGAACAATCTTGGGACCACCTCCGCGTCGGGCACGACAGCAGAGGACACCCTTGGACAAGAAGTAAGGAGAGTGGGCTTCTCCCTCCTGGAGCTCACCAATGATGTTTGACAACTCGGGTCTTGAAGTTGGTGAGAGCCAAAACTCTCAAAGGCAGCAGGGAAATCCAACATCACAGTCCCACACAACGGTGCTTGAGAATCAACAGGATCGCTGGGTAGATGATACATTCTAGAAAGAGCATCGGCGACGACGTTTTGGGTGCCGCGAATGTGCTGCACCCTGAATTTAAAGGCCGCAATTTTGACAACCCAGCGACCAATCTTCCCCGAGTTGTCGAGGATGGGCCAATAGCCAGGAAAGAGCCTGATTGTCAGTTTCCAGCAGAAATTCGGAATGCTCTAGGAACCTCCGAAACTTATCCATGCCGAAAACGACCGCCAGACACTCCAGCTCATAAATAGAAGATTTCTTTTCCTGAAGGGTCAAAGTCCTAGATGCAAAAGCTATAGGTTGCCGAGCGCCGTTCGAATTCTTGAGAAAGCACAGCTCCTACAGCACAGGATGAGGAGTCAGTCTGCAAGATGAAGGGCCTACTAAAGTCCGGTATTCGCAGCACAGGAGTTGGATAATGGCCTCCCTAAGCAGTTGAAAAGCACGTTCTTGATCTTCACCCCAAACGAACTTTTGCGTCTTTCCTTCTTAAGGCGTTCAGAGGGGCGGCCACCTCGGCAAAGTCAGGAATAAACCTACGGTAGAAATTAACCATGCCGATGAATCTGGCAACACCCTTGGGCATCCTTCGGAGGAGGGAAATCCCGAATGCCTTGGGTCCTGGCAGGGTCCTATAGATACACCCCTAGACGACACGAGGTGACCGAGAAACGATATTTCAGACTTGGCGTAAGACACCTTCTCCGGATTGACTGTAAGGCCAGCCCTACCCAACCTAACCAAGACCTCCTCAAGATGTTTAACGTGTTCCGTGAAAGACTCACTGTAGACCAGAAGATCATCAAGATAATTAAAGACATACCTGAACTTCACATCGTGGAAGATGGAGTCAAGCAACCTAGTTAACGTTTGGGGCCCCCCACAGCTAGCCCCATCGGCAACAGATCGGTACTGATACAAATTCCCACGAACACAGAAGGCCGTGAGAGGACGTGATTCCTTCTTCAAACGGAATCTGATGATAGGCTTGGTTCAAATCAAATATAGTGAAAAATTTGGCCTTACCGAACCAATCAAAAGCAGAATGGAGATCGGGGAGAGGCACTGAGTCTATTTCAATCTTGGCATTAAGTTTTCTTAGGTCGACCACCATACGATTTTTTTCCATTCGGCTTTGGAACCAAGAACGCTGGACTGGCATACGATGAGTTTGAAGGCTCAATAACTCCTTGATCCAAGAGATCCTTGATGATACCCACGCATAACCTCCATCTTTGGAGGAGCCAACTTGTATGGGTGGGAGCGTACTGCTGAGTGTCAGTCAGGACGAATTTCATATTCAATAAGATGGGTAGAACCGAGCTTGGGTGTGAGGACATCGGAAATCTTGAGCAAAGCTCACGGAGAACCCCAGCTTGCTCCTCATCCAAGTGACCGAACGGGTCCCCCAGGGGCAGAACCTTCCTCACACTCCACCTCACCCAACCTGCGATGTCGATTTGAAATTCTCAGAAAAGGGGACTGACACTCGCCGATTGAATTTTGAAATAAGACTGGCCCGCCTGAAGATCCAGCACCAAACCAGTCTTTTGAATAAAATCCGCCCCCAAAATACAATCCATACTCAGGTCCTGGGCCACAAGGAAGCTCCACACCCCATGAAAAATATTCAACCTTAAACTTGATTGAAGCCTTCTTCGAAATTGGAAAGGGGGGAATTAGAAGCAGTCCAGCAAGTTAAAAGAAGACTCCTCGGTGTGCTTCACCAAACCTAACCTTGAAATGGCTTCAAAAAGACGGGAAGAGATGAGGCTACAGGCTGACCCGGAATCAACTAGGGCCTTATGCACTGAGTCTCCCACTAAGATATTGATATAAGGGCACACCGAAGATGCTGTCCTAAGCCGTAGGTTTCCCCTTTTCTGCTAGGCTCGTAGTGTCCAAACTATTAATCAAATTTTTCGCACAGGTACTATTTTTTGAAATTTTTTCTTAGACCTCGGGGGAACTTCAGAGAAAACCCCCCTTTGATCTAGTTTTTTTTGGACCAGTGCGATATCTCCTAGGACACTCCCGACGAGTATGACCTCGTTCACCACAGGCATAGCAGATGGGTGGATGAAGCCCACCAGAGTGATGTGGCCCCATCCACGGGATTCTGTACGGCCGTGACAGCCCTGGAGGGCTGGATGGAACGATGATTGTTCCTCTCTGCCCTCTGCCGGTCAGCAAACTGCACGCTGCGCGAAGCAATGCACAGACGGTCCAGTTCAGAAAAGGTGGAAGGGCGACCAGCAAAAACTAGACGGGACCTCTCTTCAGGATTGAGACCCTCAAGAATGGTGGTGACCACAGTACTTTCGGGGATATTGGAGCCTTAACACCCTATCAGTGTCCCTCACCTCGGCCACAAACTTAGCCAAACTCTCTCCGTTGCCCTGAGGCCTAAAGAATTTCTCCACACGGAGACGTTCCCTCAACTGACCAGGAACAAAGAAATCCAATGCCTCCCTATGAAAATCATCCAGGGTACCACCCCTCTGGAGAACTCGAACCAGACAGTCACCCAAAGGTGGCCTACAAAACGGAGAGATGATATGCAGGAAGCTCGCTCCCTGAAGACCAGGCAAGTCATGCAGTCGCAGGATCTCAGAAAGAAACCGCAGCAAGGCTTCAGTATCTAGACCATCCACCGTTGGTAGTCGCTGCAGCAACGGGGTAAGTGGGTTCGGAAGCTTGTGATACTGAACAAAGGATCCCGTCACCACAGTCCCCAGTCCCCCAGATCCAGCAGGCATTTGGGTCACAGGCCCCCGGGCCCCGTCCACACCAGACACCCCCGACGCCACGCCCCACATCAAAATCTGCAACAACAACTGACCCAGGGATCTGGCCTTCACCCTTAACAGCCGCAGCAGAGTCAACCGCAGACAAAGTTTTTTCAGGAGCCTTTGCCCCCTCGTCCCTCTCGAGTACAGTCAGCAGGCCGTCAACCAAGGTGATGCGTTCCTCCAACCACTCCCTATCACCAGAACTGGTAAGCTTGGATCTAAGTAGCGACAGCCTCATATGTAGATGGGTAAGCCGGGACCAAATAACCTAGCCCTCTCTCGGCCAGTAGGCGGCGACTCCAACCAGTCCTCCTGACTATTTTCAAAAGTCTCCAACTTAGCCTCCAAAATAGGCCTCTGCTTCTGGAACGTCAAATCTCTAGGCCAGGTCGTGTCCAGTTCCATATTATCACGCAGTTGCTTCCGCATGGACTCGCAGTCGGAACCCGGAGTAAGCCCACGAGCCAACAACTCAAAATGGAGATCCTCCTTCAGCAAGTATTCAGGCACCAGAGAGACAGGCATGATAACAAAGAGTAACAAAAAACTAACAAACAACACACTGACTCGAAGTCAACGACTAACAAAGCAATAACTAAGGCGACAAGTGAATAACTTAGTGAGACAACACTCTCAGCAGGGGTCCCCAGAATTCCTGCCGTCCACGAAAACACGTCAGCGAATCCAAAATACCACAGCAAAACACTACGCCGTACCAGAACAAAACCAGAAAAAAAACAACGAAGACAAGATATAACAAAAACCACACAAGTAACAAGAATCCGAAAATAATTAAGTTCACACACTTCCTGTAAGTCAGCGAAAAATAGCTCAGCGAGACGGCACAGGCGCAGGAAGTCAACTAACAACTTCAACTCATCCCTCTCACCACCAGTGGCAAAACAAAAACCCCGGGCCCGCAGAGGGTAAAAAAACACGTAACCACGCTCTGCTACCATTTTGTTCCGAGTTAGCGAAAAAGACAGGAGGCCTTGGAAGCGTGCCCCTCCCAAACTCGGAGCAAATCATAAAAAAAAACAATCACATGCCACTAGTGGGAAGAGAGACAAAGAGAGACAAGATTTCGAGTAAATGATATATAATTAATAGGTGGCAAACATTTCCATGCAAAATACAATTACTTCAGCACCACGGTGCACCGCGTAAACTTAATAACTAAATAACAACAATCAATAGAATTCCAATAAAGACAATAACATAATAAATAGAAACAATAACATAATAAATAAACAATATAATATACTAAATAACATAATATCAGGTACGGCAGTAGCAAAATTTTAACTGGTAATTTTTATGAACTGAGGGGAGGAAAAAGGTTGTAGAATTTCTAGGCCCACTATTTTTGAAAAGTAATTTTGTTTCAAGTTTTGTAGCCGAAATTTAAAAAAAAATATATTTAAAGCCAATTTTCGAAGGAGGCGGGGGCTTAGTTGCCTCCACGAATCCGAAATTAAAGATGAAATCCTCCCCTTCAGGTCATGTAACTAACTAAATAAATACTGGCTAGGTACTGGTCCTCCTCCAGATCTAACATCTGGCAGCGCTCCCTGCACCCCAGTCCTCGCAAGTTCAGTATAAGAAGTAAAGAAACACATTTTTAATCCAACCTTGTTCCAGATGAAATGAATAGGAGCACATACACTCCGGTTGGATGCCGGTACAGAAGCGCTGGCAGGGGCGAGGGCATTCAATTTTTCAGTTGTTACCATTGGGCAGACTCGCCGCACCATTCCGTTGACGGCACTCACGGGGACCCTGTAGAATCCCAACATAACCAGTAGAAATTCAGATCAACTTTACCACAACCCGAGAAATAATAAAAACTTAATTATGTTTGCCACAAAGTATAATAAAATATTTAAATTTAACAATTAAAAAAAAATAACAATCTGTAACTAACAGTACCTTTTAAGTATCAAAGACTATTTCCTAAAAATAACTCGACACCCAAGTATTTTAAGATGCACTACTTGGTGACAATATTAAATATTACATAGGCCTAGGACAGCCATACTAAATGATTAAGCGTGATAACATTTACTTGTAACTATAATTCGCTGGATTTTAATCATTATATTATAATAATTACATTTTGCTATTAAATATTAATTGTAAGGTAGGCCTGATAATAATTATATAATTTACAAATAATAACAATACATTATTTCCCAAATAACAATAATTAAATAATAAAATCGAAATCATGAATGTTGCCACCCAATTTTTGCACGCAACACAAAACACGAGGTAACAAAAATTTGCAAAGTCTGTACCGTCTCTCGCTTACACTAAAAAGACAAAGTGTGTACACGGAATAAATAATTTTCCGTTCGCCGAACGGATCAGTAAGAAAGCGCTAGAGCAAAATAAAATAAATTTAACCGGCATAGAAAATAAATTAACAAAATTTTAGAACGTACGAAAGACAGGAACGAACACTTTGCGACACGAACACGTACACGAGGAACACAAGTTACAAAATAAATATATATAAATTACTTATAACTAATCTACGATAATATATGTCTGGGTGGGAGAGAAAAACCGCCAACTAAATAAGTTTAAGAGAGTGCAAAAGAACATTTACCTGCCGAAAGTCGGAGAATTAGCCAGCCATGTGGAACGGGACGAGCAGCGAACAGACAGCAAACGCAGTAGCTTCTCCGAACGTGTCTCCGAACAGTCTGACCGCTCCGAACAGTAGCCGGTGCCGGAGCCGGTGAACAGCTGGTCGGTAAACTAGTCAAGGTCAACCAGCTGACCTCAACCAATCAGTCCAACCAGGCAGAAAATCAATACTTGACGGAGTGACTCCCCACACCGACTGACAAGAGTGGCCGAGGTGGGAAAATAATAGACAAAAATAAATTGTCCAAACTGAGCCCCGGCTCAATGCAAACAATTGTTTTCTTAGTAAAGGTTCAGCAAATAAGGTCTATAATAGAGTAAATAAATATTGTGACAAAAATAGATTCCAGAAGTAAACTATCACTAGAAGTAAAAATTAAGGATGTTATATCAAAGGTGTTCTGAGAAAAAATAAGTTTTTTGGAAAACGTGATGAAAGAAAACACTAGTACCCAATAACAAAATAGGTTTCATTATCCTACCTTAGACATGTATCTTTTACATAATCCTAGTCCATAGAATGAGTCTTTATCCTTTATCTTCCTATACTTTGTTTACCGGTCTTTTTAAGGAGGTATTTGTGTTCTCTTCTTATTTTTCGATCTCATCTTGTGCTTTCTCTGTTTATTTAGTTCTACTTTGGTTAACTCTATGACAGCTATAAATTATAACCTTCTAGACTAAAGCCCATATTCTTCCAATACTTTGCAAAGAATTACTTGAAATATACTAAAACAAGACACTCCCAAAATACAATTTGCACTACAAATATTTCTGCAACAGTCCTGTTTTAAAAGGTTATAAAGAACATTGGTTTTAATAAAGCCGTCATACAACCAGGAAAGTGAAAATGTACACAGACATTGTACATGTGATGGATTTTTCTTCTACGAGCTTAGTTCGAGGTCACGATTTTCAGTCATAAGATCTTTAATCAAAAACCTGATCATGGGGAATGCCGATGGCCGAGTAGTCTAAGACGTTGGACTTTGGGTTTGAGTTAGAGATAGCGCAGGTTCAAATCCTGTCTGCGACCGTTGCACTTTTTATCAGTACCTTCGACCTTGTACTGTATCGATTCTCCCCCTTATTCTGTTTGATATGATCCTCGCACAGGCCAGTGGCCCATGAGGACGGACAGAATAAGGCTTTAAAATGTTTTATATGTCATTTAAGGCGGAGATATCAGACTACAAGATGCAATAAAAACAAATAAAAACATATTCCCGTGCATCGCTCTCCATATAGTTATATAAAATGCTATATAGTTTCCAGTAATACAGTTTGTGTACAGTTTGAGGTACGACAAACAGCAAGAGCTCAGCCTTCTCGTCTGCGGAGTAAGGAGTTAGGTAGTAACACATGGACGTTACGTGGCGCAACCCTAAACGAAAATGGTATCCTCCACATCCTGTGTAACTAATACAATCTAAGCTAATGGCTCTTAGTGGAGAACTATTAAAGAAATAATGTACCGTTTCTTAAACCACATATAATATTTCATGACATATGGAAAATTCATAAACAGTGGTAATGAAGAATATCTCATAATCATCCAGGTGAGTGCATATCAGTTGGAACTTCATTCAATAACGCCAGAAACTTTGCAAAAGCGATTTTTAATGTGTTACCTTTAAAAACTTTGTCGATACAGCTTAATAAAATACATTTGTGTAATCTGAAAACTTAATAGAACAGTTTACATTTAATATAAGTATCTTATATTTTTTCTAACCAGTAATATACTGAAAACATGGGAAATATTTGTTTATTTATTTTATGATAGTTATAAAAATATAAAAATCATATATATTACTTTGATTCGTTGTATAATTTAATTTAAATCTTTAGGCGAATTTATATACGAGTATAACTTAATAATCCCATGGAAGCAGTATCAAAGGGCCTGATATATTCAAAGGAAAATCTTACTAAAATACACACAAAGTAATGTCTATGTGTTACGATGTTGCATCATAAAATGTCGTATACTTGTTCAATGTGGTTATAATTTTGTTTATCGTTTGGGTTTTCTTTGAATTCCTCGTTGCAAATATGTTAGGCTTCTCTTTACCTTTAATATTGATATTTTACCTCAAAATAACCAGATTTATTTCTTTTGATCGCAATGAATCTAAATAAAAGTTTCAAGTGTCTAGAACAAAATTTATCGTTGTGACTGACAAACAGATGATGATATTGTATGAGATTAAATGATTAAGATTCTAAATCAGTCTGAAATATATCTTTGAGTACATCTATAAGTGCTGCAGTCTTGATACTAAAAATATTGGTGGTTGCTTTGTACACAACATCGAAAAAGTTCAATTATAACTTACAACTTTAATACAACTCCCATATTATAATTTCATTATTATTTAATGTTATTATTGTACAAATTTTCACAATAAAATCTATTTTACAGTAATTTTACAATCGAGATATATGCAAAGAATTTGGGCTAATTACACCATTTGTAACTCAAGAATAATTTCACCACATTTATTGATTACTTATCTAGGTTCATCTCCGCCCCGAATAGAATACTGATTACATTATCGTTAAAGTTTAAGGTAGAAAACAAAATAAAAACAACAAGATAATTATATTACAACATAGAATGAAAGAAACTGTTGTTAATTTAATCCACTGTCCTGTGAAAACATTGTTTCTTTAAACCGGAACCATATGTATAAGTATTTTAACCATTATTTTTAATTTATTTAAAGTTGTAGTCTTGAAAGCATTGAGGAAGTTTGATAGTAACAACTTTTCGTATTATAATATTATTTGCAACTGATGTTGAACTCAGAGTAAAAATATGTAGATAAATAATGAAAATAAAACTTATATAAAAATATACATTTAACTGTACATTTTAGCAAATAATAAATATCCAATCTTTGTCAGTACTAACAATACAGATAACAAAGTCAAATTTATGAACTAACAGTTACTATAAATTTAAAGACCGTTATAAAACCCATCTTAGTTGTATTATGACAGAATTAGACCCACAGATACTCGGTGGTTATAATAAAAGTGTTATTAAAAATGTTCACAGGTTCTTCCATACCCGTGTCATTTCCCGCTCGCTGATACAATTTAAAACCTAATCTCCACAGGACCCGCGTTTTCCCGCTCTCTATTTCCTTAACTTAGTTTTGTTGGATGGAAATATAAATTGCATTTTCATCATAAATAAATACTTTACGTAAGTCAAAATAGTTTTAGATTTTGGTTGAAATAACTTTTTAAATTGAAATAATTACAGACTATTCATAGTTAACACATATATTATAATTAATTAGCTTGATACGTATTGGCTTTGCGTTAGCGAAATAAGTTCATATATGTGTCTCTCTTTTTGTCCGCATAATACCTCAAGAACGAACCGACCTACATAATTGAAATTTTGCATAAAGCTTCATTTCTATACATCAAAATTTTATTTAGATTATGGTGGATTTCACTCTATAGCATTATGCTGAGTACATTATGCTAAAACTTTTCCATTGGTCCGACGGGTAACTATGATAGTAACGAGAAGATCATAGGATGAATATATTTGTGAAAAGAGTATTTTAATAATATGGTATTGTAACATATAACATAATAAAACATGATACCTGTTACGTGACACGTGGTGTGGCAAATCCATACTATGTTTGTTTAAAGCGTCAATAAGGGCAGTATACACAATAGTATAATGGAACTATTTCAAGAAATAATATTTGTGTAACACATTTATCATTTCCATAGAAGGATTGTATATAATTTTTTGACATTTATACTTCATATTGCAGTTAAGACCAAGAAAAATTCATAATTTTTCAGTCATCATAATTTCAGTCATAATTTTTCATTGTATTACATGTACAAAAATATAAAGGTTTTTATTATGTTTTTGTTTCCAACTATGCACGTAATTTTAAAGACAATTAAATATTTAATTATGTTTTATAGCATAAAGGTTATATGGGTAAATTAATAATAGTAACTGTATTAGGTGCTTCAATTTACTTTCAAATATATATTTTCGAAATTTTAACTTCCCTTCAATGTTAAAAAAGATATATTTTGTCACTTTCATTCTGGTACGGAGGTAAATCGAGTTACTTTCTTTTGTATTCAGTAAAATTCTTCACATTTCCTCTACAAACGTGCTTTTCCTCGTTCTTTAAATATTTCCTAAATTCCTAGCACATTTATCATGTCTCAGAAAGAATTTCTTTAATGCGTTTTGTATCAACGAGTCGGTACTTTAGTTTTCATCTTGACCTTTGCAAAAATAACACACAAATATTCACAGCATACTTCTTTCTGTTAGAAGGAAAAGAGTTTTCCTTTTATACTGCTGAGTTTTACATACATTTCCAGTAGTTTTTAACTCATAGATTTATCGTAAAATAATATTATCATATTTTTTGTAAGGGAGACATGTACTATAAGTAAAAACTATAATTAATTATCAAACAGTTCAGTCGTTGTATTTATATATATATATATATAATATGTATTATGTAATATGTATAATATGTATTTATTATTATGCTTGTATATATACTATAATTTCTATTATTTTTTTATAATTTATATTATTAATTGACAAAGTAGTACATTTCTGCTAAAAAGTCAATTTTACAGAGCTTTACCGTCGTACATTATATTACTTTAGTTCTTTACCCTGTGTGTATATATATATATATACACACAAAACCATAATAATAAATAATTAATAGTATTGAATTTCTATTATTAATTGACAAAGTAGTACATTTCTGCTAAAAAGTCAATTTTACAGAGCTTTACCGTCCTACATTATATTACTTTAGTTCTTTACCGTGTTATACTACTTTCTTGAAGGAAAAAATATAATACGTTCATCTCAATCTGGGTTAAATCATAATATATCGACATTTACCGTTTCTTTATTTGTTCGGAAAGCATTGTTTCAATTAAAGCTTTTGATTTTGTCGACCACGAGACTCTTGAATATTTGAGTCTAAGCTGAGTTATTTTTTCGGAAATATTTTGTTATTTATTACATATTTAATCCGTGTGAACTTGTTCATCGTCTGTATTTTGAATCGTGAGATAGTTTCAGAGAATATTTCCGATCAGATATCATCTTATAACACTCTCCTTTTTATTACTTTGCCATGCCTTGATTTTGTTTTGAATAGCAAGAACTTCTTTAAAGTTTTAAACTATACAAATAGAAAGCAATAGGAAGTAAAAATATATATATATATTTGAAGTTACTCAACTATAAAAAATCATTTCTTTACTTTTTTCCTAAATTGTTTAAGCACACATAACTCAGACGCAAACTGGTCGTAAAGGCATTTTACTGTTTAGTAACTTTTATGAGTTTAAGTATGAATTATTGAAGTTTATTTTAAAATCAGTTCAACATTTACTTTCTAATATTATTTTTACTATTTTTTACTCTATATGTAAGTAATTATTAATGTCTGTAAAATAACAAATTATATTATATTAACTTCAAGCTAGCTACTATTTCAATGGCCACGATACCTCTTTACTGTGGTTGTGTTGTGGAGTTTTTTAATAAAGTTTATAAAAGTATGAGGTCAAACAAATTAAATGGGTTATTCTATATCTTCCAATATATGAGATTTTCATCATTAAAGGTTTGAAAGTTAATTATTTTATTTTTATAGAAAAGTTTACTATAAAGCACGTTTTGATAAGCATCTAATTTATGTTGTTTATACTTCTTACACATTTTTTCTTGAAACACTGCCAGATAAATATAATAAATAAAAACAAAAAGAAATAAAATGTACCACTTTTAATAATATTTATGAATACTATCATTCTGCAAACTAGATGTATTCTACTTAAATTTTTTGTAACTAATACCACTATCGCCAGTCATTACCACCAAGGCCACTAATAAATGACTATCACCAACAACGAAACCTATGAGATCTATAACACAATTACTATTTACTCGTAATAAATAACAGATTACCGGTATGCGTTCATGGCCATTACTTGTCTCTCTCGACCGAAACGCGTGAAATGTGCGAGTGACACTGATTTTGCAACCCCTGGGAACTCTTCATACCAAGTAACTACAAAGTACTTGTCTTTTTATATCATGTACCAGCTCTTAAACTTAAAATATCAAAACAAATAAAATACTTTAAAACTTAACTATGATTTATTGCTCGACTAAGTGTAAACTTTCAGTTTAACGCAAATTCAAATGTACGTTGAATATTTGTATCATTGGAGGGGGGTAGTTGCAATCCCAAATCCCCTCCTCATGGATACTAATATGATTAGGTACAATCTTATGCCTTAAATTATGCAAGGAATACGCGTCCAAGCAACTAGTTGCAGATAAACAATTGGACTATATTCTTACTACTATCTTCCAATAATTTTTACTATGGAAGAAGTGTAACTCCTCGTCATTTTGTACTGTTTTATTGCTACCAATATGTTACAACATGCGTGTAGAATAACAGTATTTAAAAAGTATTCTTTTTGCACGAGTAAAAAAAACTAAATTATCTTTATTTTACTTTTTATTCACATTTTTAATTTCATTATTGTAATAATACAAACCAAACACAATATCCAGAACAATGCAGAATAATATTTTTAGTGTATTTTTATTTTTCTTAAAACCTTGTATCTCTGGACAATTGCAGGAGTATAAAACCTACAGAACCCTGCCTTATAATCCGAAAAGTCCCAAAGGAAGGATCCGGACTGAGAAAAACTTTGTTATCCCTTGTAAGTTACTCACAGACAGGACATCAAACGGTTTTACTGGTTTAATTTTTGACTCGGTCTCTGGAGTAAGAGGCATACGATGAGGCCTTTCTTACTAAATTTACACACGTGTCCCGGAAGAATACGCAAGCAGACTACTTGTCACAAAATTGCATCTTAGAAAACGTAACTAGTAAAAATTAAACAAGAAATAATAATATTAGTGGTTCATTGTCATTATTAAGAATGTTACTTGTCTCCGATTCTTTTATTGCCTAACCTATAAATCAATGAACGTATATTGGATACGGACAGTGGGATGTACTGTCACCTTTATAACTTGTCACAACGATTCACCTGTTTGGGCGGCTATTTTTCAGAATATTTGTTTTAACTCTTTCCAACAGATGTGTTCAAAGAACTATATCTTTACTTTTGGTATTCAATTACAACTACACTCTTGTTTTCACTAGAATATTGTATAGACCTCTATATATTCTAATGGATATATTAATTAACAACTCAAAACTTTTATAATTCAGAGGAAAAGAAGAGACGTTATGTAACTGTACGCATCAATTTTACTGTAAACATCTCTGGTCAATTGTGTTGTGCCTCTAAAGCCCAGGGCCATTGTAATTTCCTGCCTTTGTACCAAAGGAAATGAGTTGTGGTTGTTTATTATAACAAGGATGACGTCATAACGAGCTCTTTGACAAGAAATGTTCAATAATATATTAATATATATATATATATATATATATATATATATATATATATATATATATGTATAGAGAGAGAGAGAGAGAGAGAGAGAGAGTTTTCTGAATACACGTATGTAAAAGTATAACAATATTTGTTAATTATTAATAATTAAAAGTAATTATTTTAACCTATTTAAACACGATATTGCTAATAATATTCGTGCTACTATATGTGTAAAACACGTTCATAAAAATTCAGTAATTATTTGATTTTACTTTACAATAAATATATATTTTGAATATTACTAAATTTTATTCACTTAAATGTTTTAAGGATTTGATTGAACCTACATATATTTTATGAAAGGCTATTAAGAAACTAAAATTGTTTTAATACATGTTTGTTTCATAGGGTTTGGCCCTTCTTCTCATCTTAATCCCTAAATAGTCTTGTAGGCTATTAAACATCTTACAGTGAGATAGAATGTATTTGTTTTCTTAAAACTATAACAGCAGCAAAATCAGACATCGGTTATCTATTTTCCTTATAAAAACAATTTGAAACCCTATCGTTAGTAAATGAATTGGTTTCTCACCATAAGCCGGATCTTCTCTTAAGCCTTTACCGCAGATTTAATCTTCCTTAAGGCGTGCTGTTTCATGGCAGATCTAAGTTCCTCATTAATAAATAAACTCTATAAATAGGCATTGACTTCATAAAATGACTGTGATGATAATAGAAACTCTGTTATTAACTGATGATTCTTTCACTTACCAGGAGAAAAGATTAAAGTATCCATAAATAATATTTAATTTCCTAAAATAAAATTGCATATATGTAGTTAATTGGATTAAAAAAAGTAAGGTGAATGGTAACATAACAGTATATTACTAGCAAATTGGCTTTAGTTATAGTTTTTCATATTGTTTCAGAGACAGTTTATAAAAATAACAACAAATTTGCTAATTGAATATTTCACTAGGACAGGGTTTTGGAAATACATAATTAGTTTTAAATAAAAATATTAACGATAATTATAACTAAAAATATATAATAATAAAAACACTTTTCATTCAACTATGTTGTTTTGATATCCATCTTAAACGTATTCGTTTAAGAAATGTAATAAAAAAAATTTAGCCCTTTTTTACCACCCCCCCCCCCCCCAACAATTCTCTCATATTTATTGGAGACTTGATTTAGATCAAAAATGTACTGTTGTAATTGTTATAAAATTGCTATTTGTAAGTTTTTTTTATAACTGATGAGTTAAAAAAGCAGCTGATAAGTCGAATTAGAGCAAAAAAATTTAAGATAAAGTACTTGGATATACTTTTAATATTACAATACTTGAATATATCTCAGCAGGTATCTTAAACAAGGGCATATATCAAGGGACCCAAGGCAGTTCAATACACTTGAATGACTGCACTTGTCATCGCAGCAACATTCTCTCACCTACTGTAGTAGCCTACCTAAAGATGCATTCTTTGATTTTCAAATGTACAAATGTCAAACTATAAAAGTGTTATAAATATAATTTATTCTTTAACAATATAGTTGAAGCTAAATTACTAATGTGACAGCTTTTATTTGAAATATTGGTTCGAAAACCACAAAATCTAAAAAATTTGGGTCGGCTTTTTGAACGTAATTATTAATGAGCGATACCTAATAAACAATAACGATATTAATATATTCCAATATTGATACAAATGATAATTTATTTACTTTAACTTGCTATTACCTAATGTACTTTTTATCGGATTGTACGGGATTGTATACCCGTCACCGCATATCCGTATATTCATTTGTTGTTTATTTTTTTAATCAGCATCCAAAAATATTGTTTTCACTTTAAAAAGTTGTTACTTCCTTAATAGATAGCTTTATGTGTAAAAAAATCGATAGGAATATTTACTATTACTGTTCAATAACTGGGACCAAAGAAAACCTATTCAATAGCAATCTTGGGATTTGAGAGTTATCCCACAATGGTTAAAGTTGTAATGACACGATGAGACGATACTTTTTAACTTTCCAATCAGAGGGTAGTTCCACTCATATTATTTCTCTCTTTAGGGTTGTTTATCTTTATTTTTGGTTTCAAGAACGATATTTGATCTGAAAATGCGATTATACTGTAAATTTAAAAGGGATTCTTTGTTTAAGACTTTTCACAAAATAAAATTAATTGTTACATAGAACGAATATATTTACGAACTTAGCATAGAACCCCAGCAAACAGTTCAGATTCTCATGGAACCTCTGATTCTGTATCAGATTTGACCTTTTAATAATTTTAGACAGTTCAATTCAAGACGGCAAGTTACCTTTAGTGCAGCGAAATTCCCCGTAAGTCAGTGCTAGACTTGCAGTATTTAAACCGAAAGGGTTCAATTCCTTAGGAGCTAATAAATATTTGTAATTGGTGATTGGTCCGTGTTTGGTTACAAACGCTTAGTGCAAAATTAATGAAAATTCAATTTAAAAATAGAATAATAGAATTCATCTATTTTACCACACAGAATAAAATAAAGTGATCTTTAAGCTAGAATCAATATAAATTTTTACACACTTGGGCTTCGATGCCGTTACGGTTAATAGACAACTAATTGTTTTATAGAAGTTATATAAAAATATAAAATGAATGAAATTATATTGCCGGAATAAAGACAAAACAAGTGGTATTGACATTGTAAAGAAGGCAATACAAATTGTTTTGGTAGTCTTATACTGGAAATCAAATAACCATAAAAAAATGTTTTTTTATTTTAATCGAAGTCGTCAACTATTGAATGGTCATTGTACAAAACAAAGGCGGAGTACTGTACATTGTTGTTTGGAACTGTGCAGTGGTCTAGTGCGTTAGGATGTGATGTTTGGCGCTGTACAACAAGCGGGCATTGTCCACGTAGTCACAGCGGTGTTCAGTTACACCTGGCAAACACAGACCGCCGTCAAGTGTATTGTAACTGAGGTTTTATTCTACATATATTGTTATCACACAATATGCAGGATATGGTTTTTAACACTCCATGGTGTATTAATCCGTGTAGTACTCCATGGTGATTTTAAATATTTAAAAAGTCGTTTTGAGAAAATGCATATCTGGAAGCTGAGAATTAAGGAAGCCGTTCACTTATATATATAGGATTTGCCGAAATGTAACCGAAGTTGCTTACTTAGTAGCCTCGCACAATTTATCTTTAATCTATGAGCTTTGTTGTACGATTGTCTATCTGTTATAGTTACATGTTTTTGAATGAAATGGGCTATAGAACTGAAAGTTGCATGCAATATAAGCAAAGCTTTTTAACCTGACATTTAGTGTGGCTTACTCTCTATCCTATATTTAATCGATCAAAACTTTTCTATCACACTTTTTTTCTTTAGACACATTGAAACAAAAAGCTAGATTACGCTTCTGGGTTTCAAAGAATTTAAATCTTGGCCTGATTTTTGACTGCATTTTTTGGCTCAATGATCTTGAGAGTATGAATAGAGTATGATATAATAACTGTTATATTAAATTATACATATATATTTGTGTTCAAAATATCACTGCTTTGATACAGTAAAACTATTTTTTTTTATTGTATAAATCCTTTTTTCTTATAAGAAATCACTGTAGTTTCAAACTAATGGCTAAATCACATTTTTCAATGTTGTTATTATTCTGTTACTTTATAATTTTTTAATGAGTCTGTATTACTTTAACTGTAATAGATTCAGGAATGTTTATTACTATGCTTTTCAATTTTAAAATGCTTAGTGTGAATATTTAATTTCTTACGTGTTTACGAAATTAGTAAATATTGGTACTCGTTGAAGAATTTATTTTGACGTCATATAGGAATTTAACCAACTTGCCTGGTGGCTGATTGTATGTAAAAGGAATGTTGTATATATTGTACTTCGGTACTACAATATCTCATGATGTTATCGCTAGTTTTATCAAGTACAATTTATTTAAAATAAGATGAGGGGATTCCAAAATGTAAACAGCGGACAAAAATGTATTATTGTATAGTGTACGGTATAAAAAATTATATCCAATCACCTGATATAAATTTTATAGTTAAATAACATTTGGTAGTCATTCCGAGCAACATGTATAAGAGTAATCAGCTATATTGTACTAAACAGAGCTACTCTCTTAAGACATTGGACTCTGGAAGTATGAAGGGTAGAGCCCTAAATGGGATGTGTTTTACACCCACAAAAGACACTTCTATAGTGTAAGAGCTTTCAATTCATAACTAATACTCATATAACGTAATACTTTAGGTTCCAAAAATCAGGGAAAAGTCTTTAAATACTTTTAATAACATTGATACCTAATAATTATTTATAAAACAGCATTACAGAATTTTAAACAAGCACCTATAAAATTAAACTGTTCTTGTTTTAAACTGATCACTATTCAATTGTTTATGATATATATATATATTTAGTAATATATAAAATATATATATACGTGTGTGTGTGTGTGTGTGTGTGTGTGTGTGTGTGTGTGTGTGTGTGTGTGTGTGTGTTGAATAAGCTTTTATTGTAATATAAAATTACTAATTTAGTTTCCGAGAATTTGATTATATTTTTCCCGTAAAACTTTATTTACTTCAATGAAAATATTTACATAATTCCTGAAATGCAATATTTATTTTTTATCAGACGTAGGGTAACCTTTACTGAAATTAATTTTGACACGTCACTCAAATTATCATATGATAATATGTTTATGTTTTTAAACATATGGCAAATTTAATTTTTAATTTGTGGATAATAAATAAAGAGTATTTTTCCAAATTTAAATTTATGTAAATTTTTACAGAAGAATAAAACAGTTACCTTTCACTACTATTTTGCGGCATACCACTGACCCTTCAAGTTACATTTTACGCATATAAACACAATTAAAAATTTTCTATTATTTATATTTTGTGTACATAATAGCACATTTTGATGACAGACATATAGTAGGCTATATTCATTAATTTTAAATTAATTACAATAAAGAGGAATTTAAGTATATGTCATCTATTAATTAGGTTATACATTTATTCAGTCAATCCCAATTTATAATCTTTGTTATTGATATTTCTATCCAGATTTGTCATGCATTATGGTTAAAAAACTAATGTAATTTATGAATATGTTAACTGTATTTGTGTAATATTGACTCAAAGACACTATCAGTGTGACGTAAAAGCAACAATGGCCCAAACAAATATCCTTGGGGAACTCCTTGAGTGAAAGACATTTATCACGGTTCTTTGTAGAAGAGCGTAACAAACGCAGACAAAGAGATTACAACACAGAAACAGTAGTCACAATGAAGCCTCCTCTGTCTTTTGTAAGTCATATGATGCCAAAATCCCATAAATACTTTGGAAAGTGCCGAGATTATATGTATTGAATAAACCATTGTTCCAACAAATGAGACAAAACTTTTGCTAAACTTAAAAATAAGTCAGAAATGGGTTTGTTTATTTTTAATATTTATAATTTATCTTTACTAAAGTTATTAAAGGAGCTTTAAGCTTGCAATACAAAGATTTAAATACCGGTTGTTGAATCGCTAGCCGAAGTTATTGCAATCATTACATTTTATTTCCGCATTATAATCCATGGTATAAATAAAGGAATATTTATAACCCAAGGTCAGTGATGAGGACTCAAAAAAAGAAATAATCATGTTGAAACTATCTCATGTATACTCACTATATGTATATTTTTTTTGTATATATACATCACATGATTACACACGGGGAAAGAGTAAGTAAATAGATTGTCTGTGGAGAGAATTGACAATAAGACAATTTTTCAATCTTAATGTACATTTTTTGGTACCATTTATACTTTTTAGGGGGCAGATTAATTATATGAGTTGGAAGTCTGTAGTATAGTTTAACGGGAGGGACCTCATAACTTTTAAGAGCTCTTGAATATTTATTTTAATAAATACATTTATTGTTTTCCTGTCTGTTAGAATACCTATATAGATTTTTCCACAATTTTAAGTGGTCTATATTATTTTTTCACAAAATAAACCATGTTAAACATATATAGGTGGAAGAAGTTGAAGGTGTGAGAAGTTTCATTTGCGTAAATAATGACGTTTAAACAAGAATTATCTCTAGGCCTAACTGTAAACATTATGCATACTACTTTGTTTTGCAATAATTAATAACCTAATAACACAGAACTTGTTGGCCCTGAGAACAACACCACATGACATGGTATTGTAAATGTACCCATAATATACAGTAAGAAGAGAATTTAATGACACTCTTCTTCCCATATCGGACGGATCGTTCTGGTTTTAAGCACCTTGAACCCCGATTCAAAATCCTTTGGTAATAGATGAAAGCTGTCCCAGAGTAAAACCATACAAGAATAATCTTTATTTAATAAATTTTACCACAACCATATATATTGAATGGTTGGGAAAATAAATTAAATTAAAATATTAAAATGTGTTTAATTTATTCTGATATCAAGCTAGGTTGTGTATAATATCAACATAAAAGGCAACTTCAAATTACTTAACTCACATCATGCTACTGGTACGCATAAAGACAACACGGTTTGTTTATTACTGTCTTTAATCATAATAATCTGTAGGTAAATACGAGTTAAATAAGCGTCTAGTCTTAACCGGTTCATATTAAGTACTTTATAGAATTTGGCTACGGAATAAAAGAACAGATACTAGTTTTTTTACATAACGTTGAGAAGTATGCGCAAATCCACTATAGGTTTAATTATTTATCACTAAAATTAATTTTAATCAAAGATTATAAACAAAAACGATACTCAAAGTAGACTGAGAAAATATTGTAGAAAACTTATCCTTGACTTTATTTTTAAATATAAGTCTTCTAAAATTTTTATTGATCAGCTAAGTAATATTTTATTTTAGCTATACACATATTACCAAGTTGGAAATTTAAAATTTACTTTAATATTTGCAAGCTATAACTAAAGAGATCAAATGAAAATTATATATTAAGACCAAAGGTGCACACTTAAAAATTAAACCTTACTTAAATCTTAAAATGAAAACATACTGTTTGGATCTTTCATGTTCCAGCTGTCTGAAATTTACAAAAAGCATAGTATATCTTACGATATTAAAGTCACAACAATACGCAACAAGAAAGACTACACATTGTGCTTAATTTAAAGTCGTGAAAAGAAAATAGATGTCAAGATTATAGCAGTATCAAACTCAATTTGCATGAATTTAAATGTTTAAATGAAGAACGGCATTAAAGTGCATATTATGGGTTTAAGAATATAAAACCTAGATAATATGATAATAAAATTAATAGGATATTGAGCACTCATTACATCTACTATAGACCTTTTTGTTTCGATAACTACAGGGATAATTCTGGATTATTTTATCCCATTATTAGTCATTTATAAACATAATATTTGGAAACTTTAAAATTCTAAGAAAAATTCAAGTTCAATCATACGAAGAAAGTGTTTTAGATCGTGTAGCAGTGTGTATGCACTTACACAAAAAACAATGTAATTTCGTTCATAAAAAAAATTTATCATATACTCGTAAACATTTCATATTAAAATATTTCGTTATCTAATATGTTTGACTTTGAAGTCAGAATAAACGAGCACCCGAGAAGACATGGTAGTGCACTTGGGGAGTGAGATAATGCTCGAAGCTGGGCTAAATCTTATTTTTCTTAAAATTTTTGCAATTTTTAATGTTTAAAAAAATTTTAGCGTACACACTAGACACTTAAACGTTGCATGTCAGAGACTTGACTCATAGATGACTCAGGTTATCCAGCTATGTGTGTGTAGAAAATTCATTTGCTGCACCATGCTTAGAGATCGTGTCTAATAAATCCTAGTGCACTAAGATGTGCAACTAATGTGGAAATGAGAACACATCTTCACCTATATTTCACTATATTTTGTAGTCTAGTTGTATCTGATGTTTAAACGATGTAGACAATTCATATTGAACTTTTTAATTGCCGATTTATTTTTGTTTATGCTCTCCAGACGAATATGATTCCAGATCCCAGGAGTCGAGTCTGTGACACCGTTAGATTTCAGACGCTGTAATAAGAGGAAGGTGAACTGGAGCTAAAATAAAAATTCATATTAATTCAACCCTTCCTACAAGAGCTACGTAGAGAGTACAAATTACAGAGTCTGCAGTTGTAGCTTTGAAGTACTAGAAACAATTTTACTGTTTTTTTTTTGTTTTCTGGATAAACTAAAAAGTTAACGTTGACATGATAATGATGACAGACGTATGCGATGAAGAGAATTTTGACATAACGATATACAACTAAAGTACATAGTATGCGTGAAGAACGCTGGAGACAAATTTATCAGTAAAAAGTTTGTTAAGAAGACCTACTTCAAGGCTTCTGATTCGTGGAGCGGGCCTTTAAAAGATGACATAAAGTAACATCAGAAAAGTAACACCTTTGAAAAGTTGTTATTTTGGCTGAGCAATACCCTAAATAAAAATTATTTTTAACCGCACCAATGGAAAAATGCCAAGATTCTTATACAATTTTGAAGAATGCAAACATTACGTATATATGGTATATACCAAAACAAGATGGATCTTTCATTGGAACAGCAATCCTATTAATAGTAACTGTATGATAAATGTATTTAAAAGTAATCAAAGTTTAACATACGTTTTACATACAAATTTATCTACTCGTATCATATTAGTTTAAAATACCAGATCCATCACTATAATTATTTTACCAAAGTTTGAACAAACAATTCTATTTCATAATTATGATTGATCAGAAGTTTTGGTATATACTCGTACTACAAATGTACGTTAATTACTAATAAACTCGTATTAAACTTCAGAATCACAAACACTGTGTGGGTTGGAGCAAAGCAGAACCAGACTTGGGAATCTATATAACTCCAGTAACTGACACGATATAAAATTAACACAACATTTACAACGCATTTAACAAGTCACTGAGAGTGGAGAGTGCTGAGTAATAGGAACCACAAATAATTAAGATGGCAGAGCTTTCAACTGAAAAAAGTTGGCCAGCGCCTTTATGTTTGTTTCGTCGAGGCACTTTACATTTAAATTAGTGCACATACTATAATCTCTTTTCCAATAATTTATATTTCTACTTTTCCTGCTTTTCAAGCAAACTCGCCAGAACACAGTTCACAGAACATTAGAAGAGATCCTTTGAGAGACCTTAGTACAGAATAGCAGGATTATACTTTTTGTCAGAATGAATAATAATTTCTTGTTCTTTAATATAATTTTTCTACAATAATGCACAACAGCAATATGAACAATACATACCGGAAACTCACTATGCACTACATTACGTGAGTAAAATGAAAGAATTACCAGCTTTTGTACACAAATTGTATACAATATGTGCTGTAATATCAGGACTGTTAAGTCTTCCATCACAAACACCGGCCAGGCGCCCGTCACTTATATTTGATGACTCTGATGGGTAGCTGTACTGCAGTATTATTGAACATACTCGTATATATCTCCCTACCTGTCCACTCCCTCACCTCCTCTTCCACCACCCTTCACCTTTCGTCCCATCTCTCTAAAATCTGCAGTGATAGAACTTTAGAAAATCAAAAGAAATTATAATTATCTGCTCCTTTTTAAAATTTAACAAATAAGATCAAATATGATGATTTATAACATAATACATTTTTTATATCGGTGAGCTAGGGCAAATGTTGAGCTAGGTTAACAATTCCTTCAAGTAATACAAAAACTAATATAGCTATTCGTAACCGAATTGCAGTCATAAAATAATAGTTAATTTATTCTTTCCTTAAGTTTTTTAATGATAATTGAAGGTTTTAAACGGTAAAATTATTTTAAAAATTTCCCATATTAATATCATAAACAATGTACAACATTGTGCTATCCAATTTGTACCATAGAATGATTGCAAACGTCTGAAATCCTAGAATCCTCCCAGTTATTTTATAGTACGTAAATAAAAAAGAGTAATATTAAACTTTGTAACGATTCCATTCATGTAGAAACTTTTTACACTATTATCTGAAAAAAGACTCCGTATCGACTGTATGGGACAACGTACAGAACTCAATATGCCTTGTATTCATTAACGATTACTATAGTTATTCTTTTAACTTTTATTCATGTGAAAAATTAAGAGATTCTGGTAAAAACTTTTTCCATGTGCACTACTGACATAGAAAACGCCTTAAAACTCAAGAAATACAAATCCTGTAAATTCATAAAGTAAAACTCGTCAATTAAAAGTGCCATTGCCATTGCCATGTCACAGAAGTTTTTATAATTTTAACATCCAAGCGACTGTTTAATATAATACTTTAAGGCATTAATCTGTTCTAATAAAAGTCAGATTATTTCATTTATACCATTTCAAGCCATGGTTCCTTATTAAAAATACATATTTCTCATAAGAAAACTCCGTTTCCTCAGCTTTTTGATGACGTTAGAAATATTTAATTTAATTTGAAATATATCTACAACTTATGTCAATACTGGCGTCGTTCTATATATTTACGTTTTTGTTGTTCAGGTAATCCTGAATCGTCAACCTTCAAGTGGTTTTTAGTCGTTTTAGATGGGAATCTGCGCATTATCTCGAGAAACTTTTGACGTACAATGGGGTGATATTGAATTAAATTGGTCTATTGAAGAGTAATGCACATCTGGATGTTATGATCTTCACTCTATTCTTTAAAATGAAGAGGTTTGTAACCAGCTTTGGCAGTATACTCGTTTTGACTAAAGGAGATTTAATCAGAAAAACTCGAGTATGACGATTGAAATAGAATTAATACGACTAAAATCAGATTATAAAAGCCAGGCGCAATGTAGATTAACCTCCTATCCTCTTTAACTTTAACACCGGAATAATATCTAGACCCACTTAAAAATTCCAAGTTCTGCTATAAAACAGCCATAAATCTCCATTATATTGCACTATAAATGCTTGACCTAAAGTGCCTTCGTTATTACTCCTGCACACTGGCCTAAAAAATTCTGCATGTGATACTTGTATCGTTGGAGCATTTCTTTTAAATCTAATGTAGTGTTCTAGAGAAATTAATTAATATCATTATTATTCATAAACATTGTTTTACTCTTTGAGATAAAAATAATACTCTTTCAATGTAACTTCAAATTATTAAAAAACGAACCAGAACATTAAAATATAATTCAGGACTGTGAATTATCAAGTGTTTGCTTTGGTGTACCAGCTGTTCGACGGGAAGTTACGTGAAAAACCGTGAACAAAGTACTAATCTGATAAATATAAATGATTCAAAACATTTTTTGTAAGAGCTAACTCGGATAACGGCTGAACCAATTTGGCTAATACATTTTTAATTCTATTCATTTAAGTAACATTGCAGTTTTAATGAGAAAAATGGTCCAAAATATTTTAGAATTATTATGATAATATTTAAGAAACATAATCCTAATTTCAAAGGCGTAAACAGCTGTTGACACTTTAAGTTAAAGTTCACCAAAGAAGCAGAAAAATGTGTTTATATTTAAATTTTAGAAAATAAGTCGGTATATCAGTATTGCAATGCAGATTCGGTATTATAAAATCAATCTTAATGAACAAAGCTGTGAATTATTGCACGTGATGTACTTTGAAATGGATGGCGATCTCATAACATTAGGTATAAAGCTTTAATGCTGCTTAAGAAAAAATGGAGGAAAAGACGCAAACACGTCCTATCCAGCTATTCTGTTTCAGAACACATTACAAAAAACTTCTATAACACCAAAGATTATTTTTTATTGTATAATTAATTTATTTTGAAGGATTTTCAATGTTCCCTTCACACCGGAAGCATTACACAGCTATTTTTTGGTGAAGTTGGTTTCAGGGAAATCGATGTACATATTTCATAATCTGTTTATTACTGTTACTGTACATATTATTCTGTACATATTTAGCTGATTTTGTAAGGCTGAATTTGCTACATTCAGTACATGTTACAGTAAAATTTACCGTAAACTAACGATGCAATTCAGTAAGACAAGATAAACTTTTTAAAAACCTTTATTTTCGTGGTGTTTTTTATATCATTAAACTATTACTAAATTAAGGCTTAGTGCTAATTTAAATATATTGGAAATGTATAAAAAAGAGCGTTATGTCGTGTAGATTCACAAAAAATACTCAGTTTATACAATAACAATGTTTACAGAGAAACTGATCAAATATATTAAAAAAGGTGTAAATATATTTCAAACAATGCTTCCTTCGGAATAACACTACAGTTTAAAACTTTTCATAACAATTAAATTCATTTCATTTCTACAAAATCATTTTTAATAGTTTCTGAGAACAATACTTTAATAAGTAACTATTTTGAAAGCAACGTACTTCACGTTGATCAAAAAATAAATAAATAATGAAGGTAAACACCTCGTCAACAAGAGCTGGGAATATAAAATCACCAGTCGTCTGTCACTGTGAAGTCTGTCACCGTCTAGACGATAGCTTGTCGAGAGACCTCCCTGAACTAATAACGGTTGTTACTGTTCTCACAACTCTTTTCCTTTTAGCTGGTATTAAATTTACACAGAGACGATTTAAAACTTCATGATTAACAAGATATTACTGTCTTTATATTCTAATATAGTTCTTTTTATTGAGAAATAATGTATTAGGTTGTCAACTTGTATTACACTAATTTTTTAATATTTTCAACTATTTGTCTGTTCTCACCTAAGATTTCACCGTTCTCGCAACTCTTTCCCTTTTATCTGGAACTGATAAGATACAGAGACTATTACACACTTCATGAATTACAAGATAAACCTGTGCTTATATTCTAACTCTGCCTTTTAGGTTGATAAATGTTTTAGATAGCCAACTTCTGTTAAACTTGTTGTTTTAAATACTGCAATATATTTGTTTATTGAAATATAACAACTTGATACGAACCTCATAATTACATTTTTCAACTTATTATACACGTTTAAAAATTTATCAACTAAACTTGAAACATGAGATGTTCAGAAGTCCTTGGTTTATGCAATTAAATCACATAATTTCCCAGATAAACTACTTATAACTGTATGAGATTTCTTCGATAAAGCTAGCACCTACCATCAGTGAGATATTTCCTTTATTAAAACAGTAGAAATACCGGTACAGATTTAGTGGGCTGAAATGTGCCTTCATTAGCCTCAGTCCAAACCAACACCACTTGAGTACAGCACTCTACTCACCCTTAATATAGCTGAGTGCCTCTCACCAAAGTTCTGCAGCTTTGATGTGCTTTAACCTTGGTCATCGTAATCTAATTGTGAGCTATAAACGGATTAGTACCATCAAAGAGTTCCTTTGTGTAAACTTGTTTTGGTTTATAAGTGTATTCGTATTGAATTACTTAGTTTTAGAGTTATAGAGTTTAACTACTCCTTCAATATACGAGTATTGTAATAAATTTTTAGTTTCATTAATGTATCTAAATACACCGTACTTGATAGTAGACTTTATGATATTGCTCTATTTGGTATAATGACTACTTTTGGAGTTAAATTCATATAATAAACCAAAATGCTTTTAAATAGTAAAAAACATGATGATGCGTAAAGTATATAATCTGATCTGTTATTTATAGTGTACTTTTGAACTGACAAATTAAATGTGAACAATTACAATTAATTGGCTAAGTAATTTATAGGCACCCTGAAAAATAGAATAAAGATTAAATCCTGCTCTGTAATTATTTATCTTCCTTTCCGATATGAATATTTTCTGTGGAGATGTTGCAATACTGCTGTTTATTTGAAGTATACTAAATACTTCTTAAAGTTTGTTGGACAACGGTAACTGTACTTTTTCTAGTACATCTTAATACTCTCCAGTTCTGAAATGAAATGGTGAGCTAAAATCAAACTTTTCTTGAGCTACCTACATTTATGACTAAGCCTTTTCATTTGGAGACAGTTTTTAGTTTTGATTTTCATTTAGTCCTAATCGGGTTAATCAGTTCCCATTATTATTAAATCGCTGTTTAAAATTTAATATTTTAAACTATTTAATAGTCTTTTATATTTTTATACGTTTTAAAACTAATACAGTGTATCGCAAAGCACTGACCTGGAATCTTTGCTTTTTATTTTTCACTAAGCATCCCTACAGAACAGTAACGAACACCCTTGTCATGATAAAAATTTTACAAGACTGATATAAAATACATAGCACCTGAACTTTATCCAAACGGCATCTCCTTGTCATTAGTTACTTCTAACTATATCATAGTTTTTTATATACTAGTAAACTAGGATTGTATATCAACAAAAACAAAAATCATGTAAAGTTGAGAAATAATAAAACAAGTGTATCCCAATCTATTTTATTCAATATTAATCCGATCTTACTCATAAATTACGGAAAACAGTAATAAGATAAGATGTTTTTATATAATGATTTTAATTTATAAAAATAAATAATCCTTTACAATTACATAATATTTATCTGTAATATTTAAATAACCTAAGTGAATTTTTTTATAGATTAAATTTTTAATTTAAGTGCATCTTAAAAGATACGCTTTTTATTTACGCGTTATTATGACGATGATGTGTGAAAGCCGCTATTACTCACGCGCCAACAGATATTAATGACGTCATGATCATCCCTCACCGCTCAGGTGCGTCAGGGTTTTGTAAACTGGATTGATTAATTTTCCTTAGAAAATAATCAATATACCAAATATTGTAAGTTATTTGTTAATTTTAGTTGGTGTTCAATTAGTACAGTGCCAAAAGAATTGTACTAAAAAAGTATACATATATTGTAAGTCATAAAATATAAGCTTAGTATAATCAAACCTAAAACTAAGACCAAACACAAAACGTTTCAATTTAAATTCTCTTGTCTAAAGACGGTACTAAAAATTGAGGTAGATATATTTTATTGTGGTAACTGTGTAAGCGATTTCTTGAAGCAGTGAGAAACTGAATACTTCGTTCTTAGTTACGACACCACCCGTAAATCAATAGTTTTATACGATTTAGAAAACTGCTATTTTTAAACGTTTTGTGTAAAGTCATTGTAATTTATGCTAAATTGTTTATTAATAATTTGGAACTTTAATAACTTTGTGACTTTGTTACTACTTACTCTATTGTTTCTTGTTTTATCTAAAAAATCTGTCTTTGTAAAAGGAAAAAATTTAAATGAGTAGGTCCGTATATCCAAAGGTTATTAAAAACTATTATTTCTTAAATTGTTACCGAAACACAGTTAAATGGCTTATATAATTTTAACAAAAGACAATTTAATTTCATTTAATTACTAATTAAAACAAAACTATTAGCTTTAATTCTAATATATTTAAAATAATGGTATTATTTACATTATTATATAAAAAATAATACAGAAAATGCGTTAGTATAATAAGTAATTATAATCATTTGCAGCGAATTATTGCTATCAAGTTTGATAGATGAAATAATTAAACGAAATCAAAATATTAGCCCACATAAAAGGCTGGAATAAAATAATTGTGTATTATCACAATATATCCATAAATAACGAAAAAAACAGGTAGCGATATTCCAAAAATAGTAAAACAATGCAAAAGCATGTTTGCTCGTTTCCCATTATATAAAGTTTCTTGTGTTGCAATAAAAAATCACAAAAAATATACCTTGATTTTAACCTATAGGACTCATATCTAAATATATATATATATACATAAATAAAATGTGATACATTAATTAAATGCCTTAAATTTATGCTAGTAAATGCAATAATTAACAAAGTAAAGATCAAATCGTACTGACACCTCTTGGATTGTAATGGCTGAATAGTTTTCCCCCATATCATAAATTCACCGGTACTAAATTTTAAATTTTTTTCGTAGCAATATCAAAAAAGGAATTATAATTTTTTTATTCAACAACATGTTATTACAAACCAATAAGCGATGGTATAGTTTAATGTGGTACATTACGCAAAATAAACAGAAGTTAATAGAAATTGGTTATATAAAACACATTATTTGAATTTTGTAATATAATTTGCTATCCATTATCCTTTAATTGGTACACTTTGAAATTTTTAAGTAAAATAAATAATGCACTGTCCAATTGTTTGAAGTTTTAGTAATGTTATGGTAGTATAACAATGCGTTTATAATTAATTATATATAATCAAAATTTTAAATAAAATTAATTTAAAAAATTATATGTGGTATGTTAATTTTACTTCATAAATTATTTCCACCCTCTCCCCCCAAACACTTGTAGGGACAGATAACTTTTTAAATTACGCTATATAAGACATACGTTATAATGTAATGTTTCTTAGCTTTACGAGGATAAAAAGTGTAAAAGGTTTGCAAGACAAATTTTCCATAATCTTATAATATGTATAGAAGGCTACAGACGCGATGTGGTTGTAATGAACGAGTTGGTGAAGAATTTCACAGGTACTTCCATACCCGTGTCATTTCCCGCTCGCTGATACAATTTAAAACTTAATCTCTACAAGACCCTCCTTCTCCCGCTCTCAATCTCCCTTACTTGGTTTAGTTAGATGGAAATATAAATTGCACTTTCAACAAAAAATTTAAAGTTAGGTAAAACAAAAACTTAAGATTTTTGTTGAAACAACAATGTTATAGCGAATTTATTCTGTACACGATTATGTATATTCACCCAGTGCATTTAAAAATTCTTATTAATTTCCTGATAATTCCAATGTTTATTACTTGAGTAGATAAACAAATTTCATTTCAGTGTGTCTGTCTGGCTGTTTGCAAAATATCTCGAGGTAAAAATAACTTATATACTGGAAATTTTTAATGAAGTCTTCGAGCTCAATTATGGGATTTGGTGTTGGCCAGCGAATACTTTTACATTGGTCCTATAAGCTTTATGGTCAAGAGAAAACCCACAGGTGAAATAAATTTGAAATTGAGTTGCATATTTGTTAATTTTTAATTGTAATCTGGGTATAGTAACACTGTAACATAATCAAATATGTAGCCTAATGAAATGAGCTACAGATTTTTAAATTTAACACCAAACCTCAGTGAACTACACATTAAGTAACTAATTAACTTTTGATATTGTTGATTTAAATTCTGGCTTTCCAAATTATTTCTTAAACGATTTGTAATTTGTCTCACAAAGTGTTGTGGATAGAACTCGCTCTGGTTCGTATGTGCTCCGCATGCCGTTGCACAGAACTGCTGTATATGACCAGTCTTATGTAGTAACGGCATGTCGTCTGTGGAATTCCCTTTCTCGTAGCAAAACAACAACCTTAGAGAGTCGTCCTCGGTCGTGGCGTTGTTGAGGGAGCATTATCTGGGGCAGATGGTTGGGGCGGCGTAGGCATAGGTCCATTTCGCTGCGATTGCATTGGCATGAGTAGGGTAAGTGAGTATAGTGTGTTTCTAGTATTAATTATATACAAGTATATTTTATTATTTTGTGTGATTATCTGTTTATAAATATGTCTGTATACCTTTTTAATCGTTATACATTTTTGTAATTTATATTCTATAATAAAGTTGTACATTTTGTTATTCATATAAAAATTTTTTACAGCAAAATATTTAGTTTTATTATTATTTAAAAAATAAGAATATTTGTTCTAGCTTCTATATTAGGTTAAATGTAAAAAAGGGCCATGAGGCCCTAATTTTGCCTCATATAAAGAACTTATTCATTTCATCGAGTTCCGTACTCATATATATATATATATATATATATATATATATATATATATATATATATATATATATATATTAATAATAAACCATAAACATTTCCCTATTGCTTACTTATTGCTTATTTTTATATTGTCTCATCATTTCCATGCACCAGGATTAAAAAGCAGCAGAAAATATCTAGGTTGATCATAGTCTAGGAGCCAAGAAATTAATTTATGTGGTAGTCAAAATGGGAGAGTATCGGAAGGGTTAGGATAATAAAGGAATAGTTTTTAATTAGGTTGTATTTTTCTAGTTTCATTTATTAAAAACTAACTGCCATAAATCACAATTATATCGTGTTCTGACAATTCAATAAATAAACTAAATTTTGCGAATTTTTGGACCTGTTCATGGACATTTGTGTACGTGTGTGACAGTTGGTTACATGAGTGTTAAAATAATAAAAAATTGCTTGAGAAAAATTTATTATTTATTATTTTAACCCTTTCACTTTCCTCCTATTTTCCGAAACCAACACGACTGCAATCGATTTATTT
Source organism: Homalodisca vitripennis (assembly GCF_021130785.1). Taxonomy (NCBI): domain Eukaryota; kingdom Metazoa; phylum Arthropoda; class Insecta; order Hemiptera; family Cicadellidae; genus Homalodisca; species Homalodisca vitripennis. The sequence goes on along the minus strand of NC_060207.1, from coordinate 217,526,994 downwards.
TAATGGGAAATAATGGGAAAAAACCTACTGTGTGCTTATACAATGCAAATCATCTCTCGTCTATTGAGGTACAATAAGGTATTGATTTCACAATACTTATACCGGCATGTTTTACCAGGCAATTTATTTACTGAGCAATTAATAGTTTAGAAATAAATATTCCTTTTATACCAATCCTAAATGAAAGATATTTAAAACCGTCTTCCTCTTTTTAAACACTTTAAAATTTTTCATTTTCCATTGAAAATTGCATTATGCTTTGATACAAATATCATTTAACACTTCGTATTTAAACAAATATCTATGAAATGAGAAAATATATTATTCAAAGTAAAATGTTTTTATGACTATTTAAGTGAGTGGTCAATTAATCTTCAAAATACGGTTAATTTTATGCTTTAAGCCATAGCATAGGATGTTGTTTTTCATAAAGTATATAACGGTACAGTTTATTGTCTGAAATGTTTGATCGATTTCCTTAAATAATATTCTACTGGGAAAGCATATTTATAGGACTGGACATTTCTTATCACGAAAAAAGTGTATTTTTAGTTTACATAATTAGTAATGACATGACCATTCGTCAAGGGTTATACATCTTGTAAATTGTAGTTTATTTGCAGGCCTACGGTGTTTATGTTGTTAGTTTTACCCCAATCAAGACAATATGTGCATAAGTGAGCTTTAGAATACTTCTCTAGTCAAAATGCATCCTAATTCCTTCGCTTGTATTCTGCTTCTGATATAAGAGAAAGAGTGTGCTATCCCTTTGATTTCCCTGTAACTATAGTAAAATTATTAAGGTAGACAAGCAGTTTCAATAATCTTATGCGCAAAGCGTTCAGAACTTTGTCTATAAATGTGAGTTTCAGAACACCGTTTCAATGTTATTTTCAATGCAATATATGGCTTATTCGTCACTCATACTATTGAAAATAAATTGTATAGTAACTTTTTCTTTGAAATTTGCATAATTTTACTAATAAACTACTGTATAACTGTTGGGTATTGTGTAAGATATAAATTTAAACTAATCTTTTGCCACTTTATTAAACTTTAGTAGGAAGTGTGAATAGCTGTTAAGCGGATTTCCTGTTCAATTTTTAATGTTATGAGAACATTTTGCATTCTTTGAATGGTGTCAGGATGTATTTCGTAGACAATGTATTAAATAAGCCAGATACGTAATATACTAGTTTGAAGATTTGGGCATTGAGGCATGAAATAAACATATGAATGTTTTATTCGTTATAAACAAACGCTATTTCATACAGGGAAATACTATCGAGATCTATTTCTAGATATATTGAGTTGAGCGTACTGCTTTAAAAAATCTTCGAATTATTATATGACTAAACCTACTTTATGTCAAAGATCTCTGTGTATTGAGCTCTATCTCTAAAAGCTCAGGGTCCTTTTAATTTCCTGCCCTTTCGCTTTAAAGGAATTGAGTTGTGGCTGATTAGTATAAAAACGATGACATAAGGATGTCATAAGGATCTGTGTTGCATCAAGGAAAGTTTTAAGATACTATTTAAGTACGTTTATAGTTGTTTTGATAAAAAATAATAATAAATATAAAAAAATTTAAGAGCATAACAAAATTATATATGTTTGTGTTATGCTAGAATGTAGGAATATGCTAATATTATTTTTGTCACCATATACATTCTTAAATATATTAATACATTAGGTAGTATATATTTTATTTTGCTTTGCAGTAAAAATATGCATTTAAGGTTACAGTTCTTTATTTATTTATTTTGTAAACGTTTGATTAAGTATTCTCGTATAAAAATTAATTTGTTTAGCATAAGCCAATTTTCTAAGTACATTGGTTTTATAGTAGTTTTGGCCTCGATTTATCTGAATACTTCAAATAATCATTAAATATTATCAACAATAATCCTGTTATTGACAGAATGCGTTTTTAAGTACAATTACTGGTGACATAAAGCGTTTAGAGCTATTAAATCAGGTCAGGATGGTCTCTATTATCCTTATCGTTACAATATGAAACCCCATTATTGGTAAACTAATAATTGGTTTCCTGCCATAAGCTGGGATACTCTATTAAGCCTTTAACCGCTGATTTAGTCTTCCGTAATCCAATCTATTCGTGGCAGCCCATGCTTGCTCTTTAATGAATATCTTTTATGCAGAGTCATTTACGCCTTAAATTGACTGTAAGCCAATTAAAACTCTGTTGTTTTAAGTGAAAGAAGTAATCATAAATAACGTAAATAGAGTGTTAATTAACAAAACAAATAGTATGCAGTAAGTACTAATTCTATTTTTACATTTTGTTATTGAAGTTGGAAGGTTTCAAAGAAAAGTAGGATTTTTCGGATATTTTCCACTGATGCATGTTATACAATGTATATTAACAACGTTACAAGGATTGAAATCCATCCTCTTCGTCAGTTGAGAATACAATGAGTACACAAAAGTTAGAACGTGTAGGAATACACTGACACATGAAAAAAGAAATTTTGTTAATATATATTTAATTTAAATGTTTAGAAAACAAAGTAGAAACCTTATTACATTGCATCAAATCTATAAAACTAATTTTCAAATGCCATCTGGAAATAAACCGTCAAGTAATTAAAGAAAAGGGTAATTAGTTGGGCCATTTGAACATCCTTTCTACATAGTAAAATTAGTTTACAAAGGATCATGCCTTTAGTTAAGTAACAATATTACATATTTTTTAAGTTCTCTTATTTGTATAATATTATTTAAATTTTTTCTGTGTTAATTGATACTTTGCATTTTTTGCAGTTTTGTTCATAAACACTGTACAAATTATATATTTATTAGGTGAGTAAGGAACCTTGCGGTCCAGGTGTGAAAAATTGACTAAAAACAGTGCAGCGCTTACCAAATCAATGTGTTAATGCAATGACGGGGCGTTTAGGAGGGGCGTGTATAAGTGTTAATTTGCTGTAAATTAGAAAGACGATTGTAATAAAAAAAAAACTATAATATAAAATTGTTAATTGGGTATCTTTTAACAAATTTTTTTAATGTAGGAAAAATGTCAAACGTAAATTCTAAGAGTACGATAGCTATTACACTATGGAAATATACATTTATTTAACAGTGCATTTTGCAGAAGCAATATAATGCTAAATTATGAGTAGCTTTTCGATTTTATATAATGTAGGATTACAAATATTTTTATAAAGTATTTTTATAGACCTGTAATAGTTTATTTTTTGCAATATATATTATGTACTCTATTTAGTTTGTGAAATTATATAAATTTAAAAAGTGATTACCTTTTATAAAAAACGTGAAAAACGTTATAAATTAACCTATAAAAATATACATGAACTTTCTGGAGGTTACCTTGTAATTGTACAATAATGAAAACTTCTTTTAAAATAGCTTTTCCTTTTATTAAACAATACACACTATATAGAAGGAAGGTCAAAAGGAACCTTATGCATCTTGGTCTGTCTTATATAAACTCTTAGGGTCACTTCTGCAGTACGTGAACTTAGTTCACAAATTTCCGTGATAAATTAAGAAGATACATCAGACTAGAACATAGGTGAGGTATGACGTCACTCTATCACTTTGCAGTGATGTTCATTTAAGTCACCTCCAGCTGGGTACAGCCACTCCATCACTGATAATAGTGCATCATCACACACTCAGGAATACGCTATTTCTATGATGGATTGTAAACTACTTTTATGTATTACAATGATAAAAAAATTATTAGTTTGAAAAACTGTATACTTTATTGCTCTATGTAATATTTTAAAATCTTTAATATAATACAAGCAACTAAGTTTTTATTAATATTTTCATTTAAATAAACTATGACAAAAATATGAGAAACTGAAAAAATTTTACAAATAATCTCTTTATATGTACCTTATCTTCGTAATATTCAAAGAACAACTGTTTGCGTAGAGATTATATTAGTGGGGAAAAATATCAAATATGAATTAAAGCCATCTAAACAATTTAAGAAATGTTTGCAGCTAAGAAATACATACTTTTAATTCCACTTATCCACAAAATGATATGCATTTCTGTTTAGTCTACATTGGGAAAACAAATACTTTATTATTAGTTAATTAACTTTTCGAACACGTCACAAAAATATTTTAATAAGCACAATTTGCTCTACTCTATCATGATAAATATGCACAACACACATGAAATAAAGTTAGAAATTACTAGTCCAATGACTATAAGTGACGGCTTAAAAATGGCAGAAGCGTTGTCTGGTTCTCTGTGTCAATTTTTTACAATATATGCACAACATTTGCACAAAATATATGCAAATATTCAGCTTTGAATACTAGTATTTATAAAGATAAACTCTATAATATTCAGATACATAGTTATAAATGTAAACTAAAAATAAGTAAGATAAGTAAGAACAAAAGAAGATAAATGTTACACACAGTACTTGTATAGGCTCGTAACAACAAAATACTTCCAAATCTCTCAAGGGGGGGTCTCTCAAAGCCATAAATCAAGGAACCAAAACAGTTGAATATTAACGCAATGCCACCGCAGCAACACACGCTCTCTATCTCTTGAGACTTTGTACAGGGATATTTGTAGCTCTGGTGGCGTTAGTACTGGTTTAATCAGGGGTCGATAAGTCTTATTCGATAAAACAATGCTCAATTGTTATATCTCATTGTATAACGTAATTCAGGGAACAATTTTACAATCGATATATTTATGTAAGCAAGTGTTTGACATTTTATGACTTACTGACATCGTTACTATTTTACAGGGTGTATGTGGGGAAGTTTATGAAACGTGGAAAATAGCACATAACCTTATTTAATACTATAATAGTAATAGCAAGTGAGAGAACCTTTGTATGGAGAACCAACCACGTTTGCCCCCTACCAGACAAAGTTAGGAAAGTCACTAGAAAATTTTAGAGATCGCTTACAAATATCTTGTAGCACAATTGGCCGTGAATTGTACAATGTGAAAGTCAGTTGCACAGTTTGGCAAGGGATCTGAGCTCTCAGGCGACGCTGTACTAACCATATACGAAACATTTACCTCACCTTTGCACTGTCATTGTGTGGCCGATTTCAAAAGAACTGAACTATCACATTTTATTTAACTATAACCACAAGGATACTGAATAAATCGGTAAATATTCCAGTTCTTTCCTCAGGTCAGAAGAATACCGTAGGATGGGCTCTAAAGGAAAGTTCCATGTTTTTGGAAAAGACGTCCTTCTCAAGCACCCACCCATCAGGCGGTCGGCAGATCCCTTGGCCTATCTGCACGCCTGCAGACCGATACGATATCCTATAGACATCCACTGCATACTTGATATACGTGGGAATGGAAACGACATTTTTTAGATACTTCCACATTAAATTTATTAAAAAAAGCGCTTTCGCCGGTTAAGGCATCATCAGTTTGACAATGTTTACAGAAAAAAAACATATGTGTAAAATAGAATAAACATATGATAAAATAGAATAAAATTTAAAACTAACTGTAAAGACCAAAAACTGATGAATTATAAAAGAATTATGTAGAAAAAATGCATTATGTAGAAAAAGACATTTATTTATATACTTCCACATTAAATTTATTTAAAAAAGCGCTTTCGCCGGTTAAGGCATCATCAGCTTGACATTTTTTTACAGAAAAAAAACATATGTGTAAAATAGAATAAACATATGATAGAATAGAATAAAATTTAAAACTAACTGTAAAGACCAAAAACTGATGAATTATAAAAGAATTATGTAGAAAAATGCATTATGTAGAAAAAAGACATTTATTTATATACTTCCACATTAAATTTATTTAAAAAAGCGCTTTCGCCGGTTAAGGCATCATCAGCTTGACATTTTTTACAGAAAAAAAAACATATGTGTAAAATAGAATAAACATATGATAGAATAGAATAAAATTTAAAACTAAGTGTAAAGACCAAAAACTAATAAATTATAAAAGAATTTTGTAGAAAAATGCATTATTTAGAAAAAGACTTTTTTTAGATACTTCCACATTAAATTTATTTAAAAAAAGCGCTTTCGCCGGTTAAGGCATCATCAGTTTGACATTGTTTACAGAAAAAAAAATATGTGTAAAATAAAATAAACATATGATAAAATAGAATACAATTTAAAACTAACTGTAAAGACCAAACACTAATAAATTATAAAGGTTTATGTAGAAAAATATGGTTGAAATTCATAATTTTGGAATGGATTTCTTTTTTCACTAATGGTATAAAAATATCACTGAAATTTACGGAAGGTTAGGAAATACAATTAACTTTTAAAACTGTCATACACGCACTTTCAATTTTATTTCTTTTAGTCCAGGAAGATTCTTTAAACACTACACTAGATGATTCAAAATTTATATGATGATTTTCCTTTATTGCATGTTCAACTAATTTAAATATGTATTGGAAAAATTATAGAGAAACTTATATTTTAAATGTTTATTTCGTTGATAACTTTATTAACATTTACGATAATATAGATAAGTAATTCCTATCTGGATGCCTCGTGCTTCCTAATCAGTTATAATTAACTTATTGCTTTAATATAATAAATCAATTATAATTTTTTAAATTTTTAATATGGGTTATACAAATTTTATATAAAAGTAAAAGTGCATTTATATAGAATTTACTATGATGATTGTAATCATATCGGAGCTAAAAATGTCCCAAGTAACCATTAACAATTCTGACATATTATTTGTGAGGGAAATGAAAACTTAATTTTCGAATATTTGTTGAGTTTTTCCCCAAAAATTACTATTTATCATTCTAAATGTATTTTGAAATTAATATTATTTAATGTGGGTCCAATCCAAGTTATTTTTAGAAATTACACTTCATGTTAACTTACAGAAAGCAGAAAAGGAACCTTGTTACATTCCATAAAATATAAAAACAACTTTCTAGAATACATCTAGAAATAAACCGGCAAGTTACATAAGAATTTTCTAACTAACTAACTGAATGAACATCTTTTCTTCATCCTACAAATGTTTCTACAAGGGATCATCCCGAAATACGTGCAATAATTCTAAGTATATTTTGGAACTTTTCAAAATATAGATTATGTGATGTATTACTTGCCCTAGCGATTTTCTTTATAATTCTTCAAGTAATGGTGCATATATGCGTTATAATGTAGGCTGTTTATTAACAGTCGACCCGTTGCCTACAATGATTTGACAGCAGACAGACTGCTCAATATATTAGCCTTTCACAGCGTAGTTAGCCACTCTCTGCTAGTCCGTCCTAGGACTTGGATTGACACAGGCATTATTTCCTTATAAAATACTAAACTTACAACCAGTTACAGTGAAAGAGAGCCTCAATTCGTATCTAGACAATCATATGACCACATTTCACAGTTAATAAAATGTGAAATATTTTGTTCCCTAATAAAAGATTTTACTAATTGTCAAAGACTAAACTGTACGTGGTACAAATTTAATTTTGAAATATTATAGTTTTTATAATCCATATGAATAATACTAAATACATATTAATTTCTAACTTTAAAACATACAATTTTTCCATTAAAATTGTTTTTTATAAAACCTTTTAAAATTTTATAAATATAAAAATAATTTTGAGAAAACACATTTTAAAACTTGTTGAATGTTAAATGCAAATAATAGCATGTTTCAAAACCTGGAGAGATGCATGAAGATTATGAAAGTGACACCAGTTAAAGAAATCATTGAAATGTCTTAAATAAACGTGTATTCAATGCTGTAATCAATGGCAGCTTACCAAAATTTTAACGTTACAAAGTGATTTGTAGTAAAATTCAAACCAAGACATTTTTAAGAATTCGTAGTGTACTTCACAGAATTCTGAGATCCTTCCATAGCTTTAGATAAAGTTAGTAATGGTGAACACAAGAAAGAAAATCCTGTTTCCAATTTTAATACTAATATATTTATTACTATGTAATATTGCTAATCGGGTTGGCAAATAAAATTTACCTAGACTAATATTATTTTAGACTGAGCCATTGCTATGCCATATCTAAGCCATACACCAGATGACTTACAAAAATATACCTAAGTTAAAAGTTTTAGCATTCATACCTTAATATCTCGCTTTGAATTCTCAGATAGTAAAACATTTGAAAATGCGATACAATTTAAACGTTTTTCATGCTTTTTTCAATGCTTAAAATGTTTTTTCCCAAGGAAGGAATATACATTTACGAACCTAACATAAAATCCTTATATACAGTAGCTGAGCCTCATAGAACCTCTCATTTTTTACGAGAATGGACCAATTAATAGATTTAACTATTAGTTTGAGTAATAAATGTATATGCTTATATGCGTATCGGAAGTGTGTAATGGTTGCATCACTCTAACCGAGAGTTTACGGGTTACATTAAATGCTGTAATCAATGGCAGCTTACCAAAATGTTAACGTTACAAAGTAATTTGTAGTAAAATTCAAACCAAGACATTTTTAAGAATTTAAAAACAAGGAGGTTACACAAACTTACAAAAGATTTTTGTCTGTTTTTCTTTTATTGCAGTAAATGAGAATTTACCTTAAAGTATAGTAACACCTGTAAAAGCATTTGACCTATAAAGGCTTTAAAGAAGAATTAAGAAACTGATCTTTCGGGTATGATCGGAACACATTAAACACATCTGGGCTTGGATGCTCTTGTGGTTTATAGACTTGATTCATTATTTTCGTAGAAATTCCATATAAAATAGCTAATTTAATGAAATATTTCTAAAATAAAGATTGATACAAAACTAACTCTCATGATTGTGTTATTTTATGAGAAGGATAGTAACAAAACCGAAGAAATGTTTCATATAAATTTATTGTAATTTCGTTACTATTTTTTGAATAAATATTTAAGGTCGTCAACTATTATATGGTCACTGTATAAAACAAAGGGGAGTACCGTACATTGCTGTTTGGAACTGTGAAATGGTCTAGTGCGTTAGAGTGTGATGTTTGGCGCTTTACAACAAGCGGGTATTGTCCACGTAGTCACAGCGGCGTTCAGTTACACCAGGTACAATACAGACCACCGTCAAGCTTATTGTCAGGCGTTTTTATCCAAACAGTTTGCCGTATTATGATCTGTATAATGTGTTTGTAAGCACAAATCCATAAAGTATTTTATATACTACTATTATATATTACATTATTGGCATATCCACAGTAATATTCCTAGGCTTTTATTTCCTTTCGTTGCCAATATTTAAAAAAAGGGATGCGTAATAATTTCTACAGTCTTTTCTATATTAAATTAGGTATATTTTAGCGCAGCATTTATGCATGTATACATCTCAACGCGTACAGATTAAAGTGACTTCGATGCCTCAATACTTGAAGGAAGAAACCGTCTTAGCGTTAATAAAGCCTATTATTCGAAGAATGGAATTTCATTTTCGTATATTGGCATATCCAACAGTACTATTCCTAGGCTTCTATTTCCTTTCGTTTCCAATATTTAAAAAAAAGGGATGCGTAATAATTTCTACAGTCTTCTTGATATTCAATTAGGTACATTTTAGCGCAGCATATATGTATGCATACATGTCAACGTGTACAGATTAAAATGACTTGAAGGAAGAAAAAACCGTTTTAGCGTTAATGAAGCCTATTATTCGAGGAATTGGAAATTCATTTTTGTCTGTTTGCCTATCCATAACTTATCTCGAAGACGTAGCTATGAAGGCTTTATCTCTATAGAAGAACCACTGAGTTAACGATAGTGCATGTCGTTCCATATTGTGTTGCTGAGAGTAAGCGAAGACTTTTAGTTTGGCTTTATAGGTAACCAGGGCAGAAATGAAAAAAATTAAAGGATACATACATTCTTTTATAATGCAAGAAAGCCACATGTCATTTTAATATGTGACACAGTAAAACATAGAGCATAGTCATCTTCAAGATTTTTAAAAACAGGGTTTATCTGAAGACTTTTTGGCATAAAACTTTCATTTCTGCATAGTCGGTGGAGTTAAACATGTATATTCTGTTCTTTACAGAGGAGATCTCAAGAATAATATAAAGAGTTATATATTATAAATTTAGCATGCAGCATTAGCAGTTAGGTGATTAGTCTGGCAGTATATAACCTCTTACGCATTGTATCATACTTTTTGAACTGTATAACTGAGATACCTAAGATTTATAATAGGAAAGTTACCGGACCTATACCACCCACTTTGCAATTTCTCAGACGATGTATTTTATTATAAGCAAAAATATATATTTTCTTACGCATATCCACAGAACTATTCCTAGGTATTTATTTCCTTTCGTTGTTCTATATTAAAAACCTGTGTAAGATGCTAAGGAATATTGTAGCTTTTCAGGAAGGCAGTCCCATTTCGGAAATAAATTTTACTAACAGTCTAAGTAATATGTTAAAATTAACCCTTAAAATATTTGTGAATTTAATTCGGTTTTATCCACTATTTTTTTATTCTCAACTATTCTGTATACAACAACTAAAAGGGTTACTATATAAAGGACAGTGAGGTGCTTCTAACATTAAATATGTTTCATACTTAGAGTATATGTAGATTCTATATTGTATAAAAATACTATCTCTACATTGTATAAAAATGTTTAAGAAACCTACTACAGCGTTGTGTCATAATGAAACCTAAATAATTTGTTTTGTTATATTTCTCATGAATGATTTATTATTCAACAGTAGTTAGAAAGCACAATTTGTATTCTGTCTTATTTCTTCTAAGGAAGATCATAACGGAAACATGAATAATAAAAATCGGAAACTGGCTCATCTCCTATGCGTAACGTGACTGAACTGTGAGAGACTGACCAGGTTTTGCTGTGGGTCTGAGTTTTACTGCATTAGAAATATGTGTATAACCGTTCTTATACAAATTTGCTATTGTATACACCGTGTACTGTGATATGAGGACTACTGTCTTCCACCATAAACACCGGTAATAGTTCCGGTACTTAAATTTCACGTTTCTGATGTGTGTCTGTACTGCAGTATTAATAAATATATATATCTCATTACCTGTCCACCCTCTCTCACCCTTCCCCTTCCTTCTTCAACCCTCCTCTCACCCCTCACACTGGTTGCAATGATGGCAATTCATAAAAAATCCTAGGGATTTACTTTTAATTAAGAATTTTCTTAGATACATAAGTCTCTTATTAACATTGTCAAATGGATCATCATTCCTATAACAGCCAAGTGAATCAACTGAGACAGTTTTATTGTTTTTTTATTTTTATAGTAAACTTATAATATATCTGGGTTACATAAAAAATCTAGCACTACAATCATGAATACAAATTAATTATTATTACTCCACTTTGTAAACGCGTTAAGTCATAAAGTGGTAACTTTTTATTACGTGATGTTAAAATACATATATTAAGTTTTCTTACACTACCATTCACTTTGAGCCTTTAAATCTTAACCATGGCTCGCTCAGACATAAAACTATTAAATACTATAATAATATTACTTAAATAAAATAAGAACAATTTAAATTTTAATATTAGATTTTATTAGGTAGCCTACCACTCAAATAGACGTTTTATGAATTTAACTTGAAAATATTATGTGTATTTTTCGTAAAACTTACAAAACTAGGTGTGTCTTCAATAGTAGGTTAAAAACTTTTGTTTATGTATTTCATTGTCTAAAATAGTTATTAAGTATAGCTGTTTTCTACGTTAACTAATAATATAGGATTATAAAACGCTTTCATTAACTCAAACAAACAAATTTTAGACTTACATAAACTGGAAACCTTCTATGCCAGTATAATTTAGACATTGTGCTAATATAAAGATCATCCTTAATTTAATACAAAAATGAACTGGTTTAGTTCATTCTTACCAAGAAAATATTCGATTGTGCCTTTGTGCCATTTCAACTCTTGGCTAATTTATTATAATTACAGTAGATTCTTTAAGAAACTACGTTCAAATAATATCCATCAATTCTTTCACACAAGGAAACATAATTTATTATAATTTCATAGTGTTTTTCGGCAATCATAACTACCTAAAATAGGTATCTGGTGGATTGAAAACCAACAGTATTTCACACTAATACTACTAATATTTCGACCGCAGCTTCTCTACATTCCATTGGATCCAACATTCCATTTTATAGAATAGTTACAAGATTTCAGTTACACTGTAACTATTTTAGATCATTTGCAGAAACTCGTATTTTTTGTCTTTCATAGTGAAAGCATATATTAAAACATTTCGTTAATGAGATAATGCGATTGAGTAAAATGTGTTGCACTGTTAAAGATTGCATTTAGTATCATTTAGTATTGCTTTTTGATTCCACTTTGAGCACTTCTGGTTCGATTTAACTATATTCCGGACTAAAATGTTGATTTTGCCTGATTTTGAAGATCATAATAATCTGTCAAACAGTATTGATTTATGGCTATTTCAATTTATTCTGGGCTTAATATTATTTTTTTAATTTTAAGTTAGTTTTGCCTTGATTCCAGACTAAAAATATATATTCATGTATACATGCATATACAAGTCTGAAAAACCTACTTGTGTCAAAAGTGAACTAACATGGTTTTTTTTACATTGGTCTTGAAATTTATAGTAAAAGTAACATATTTACGTTTTGTTTTATTTTATATATAAATTACAGTACTGACCAAGCACTGCGTAATTAATTAGTATTTGCTCAAATTTGAAATTTAAAATATATTTTTTACTCTAATATTTATTTTGTTATTTAGATATTTTCTTAATCCGAGGTCAACAGTAGTGGCAGAGAAGGTTAACATAAGAAGAATTCTTACTATGACGCTTATTCTAAGCTTTCATAATACAAATGTAAATATATTTCAAATAATGCTTTAATTAATTAAAAATGTTGATTTGTTGACATTGAATAACATTTCACAAGATCTTTCAATTTATAATATTTGTTTGCTACAATGCAACCTTAGAGACCGGGGGCAGTAATGAACTTAAGGTAAAATTTCAGTGCAATATGTTTGCAATAGTTTTCGGTTGTTTTTATGTAGACATTAACTAGACTATTATGTGCAATAAGAAGTTTATAGAAGCTCTTCCATGAGGTTTTGGTAACATAAAAAAAAATATATATATAAGATAAATATAAGCCAGTTTACGCAATAAAATGTTATTATATAGATAAAACTACGCATAATAATGCATAAGCATTATTTTTGTGCATACATTTCCATTTTGTTTTACAGTTCACCAAATGATTACATGTTGAGTAAATAGACATTGATTGATTGAATATTTAAAGCCCATCACACAGTAAACACGAGTTGGGCTAGGTAAAAGAGAACGATGAACTCGTATAAACTCCCAGTTTACCCCGGCTAACGATCTTGACACGGTGTCCAGTTGTATACAGACAGTCCGCACTTGATTGCTATACGCCACGTCGTATTTTTAGAGTGTGCTTGTTAACGATTTTGTAACTGTTATATCAGACTGTACGTTCACAAATTTATGAATGAATCATAATACGTTAAATCGGACGATATGTACAAAGGTCACTTGGATAAGCAACCCTAGTATTCCATTTAGCATAGGAAAAGCCTAAACTATTTTCACAGCTATCAAAGGGTCTTCTGCCAAATATTAAAATCTGAACTCTACTCTAACTATGCATTGCAAATATTATACAATAAGCAAATATTGAGACTTGCAATGTTCCTTAAGATTCGGAACAGCACGATGTCAACCATATGTTTATATCTTGTAGGTAGTGGAAAAATTAAAGAAGGGGCTCGGTATTACTAGAGGCCCAGACACTATTGTTGAGAAAAGGGTCCCTGAAAGACAGACTTGAAGTACTGTCTCTGCGTCTGTAGATACGGTGCTGTAAAATTAGAGGAGATTTAATGAAGGATCGGTGATGCGCAACCGTTGGCCTAATACTCTAAGAGCCCTCTGTTGGCTTTAGTAGGCACCCTCTCAAAGTAATGCTGAAAACAGTCCTGATGGTTGGGCCGGTAAGGATTTAGTTGCTGTGATTCACACTCACCAGCGGAATACGCATTCAATGCATTAGTACAACGTTAAAACAATTTTAAATCCATATTTTAGAACATTTTACAGTATATTTTAAGGTAAATCAATTATTTAAATGTAAAAACTATGACTGAATAAAAGAAATGTATTTCAGAATTTTTATATTGATAAGATAGTAGTAATTTAAGTAAAGCTAGGTTCTGAACTAAGTATAATGAAAATATTTATAAAAAAGTACAATGCCTTGTAGATCTATCATTTGAAATAGTCACTATATAAGGTAAATATTCATAGACGCAGTAGCAGATGCAATAAAACAAAAACACATATTAGGAGTTCAATAATTAACCATTTTGAAAATGAAAGTAAATTACTTCACGTTGAACAAACCGAAACTGTAAATGAATAAATAATGAAGGTAAACACCACGTCAACAAGAGCTGGGAATATACAATCACCAGTCGTCTGTCACTGTGAAGCCTGTCACCGTCTAGAGGATAGCTTGTCGAGAGACCTCCCTGAACTAATAACTGTCGTTACTGTCTCGCAACTCTTTCCCTTTTATCTGGAATTGGTTTGATACAGTGACTGGTACAAGCTTCATGAATAACAAGATAGGCCTGTCTCATTATAACATAGTTCTTGTCTTAGAGAAATGTATTAGGTAGGCAACTTCTATAAACTCAAGATTTTAATATTTTTAAGTATTTTTTCTGTTATAACCTAAATAGTCAATAAGACCTCAGATACCTATATTAAATAATATACCTGAAACATTTTTTTACTCGACCTAAATCATGAGTTGACAAGAATATATACAATATTTTAAAACTATTACTAAAATCTCTGTATACAAATTGGTTTGTTTACTGCAAGTGCGTGTTTCTTTTAGTAACCATATTTTTCATTTAAATTAAAAAAACTAGAACAATAACTGTTTAACTTTTCATCCATACCTCCCATAATAATAAAACGCGTCGTAGAATAATGCAAATTTCATTTTTAAATATAGGCCATCTTATATAATAAAAAAGTAAAACTTTTACAAAAAGGTGGCCAAATACATGCTTGCATAATGTTTATAATTAAAAAAATGACATGAAGTGAAGAAAATAGGTCAAATATAACTGTTTCATTTCAACTTAAGCCCAGTCATGCATGCCTAATCTAAAGTCTTTTCACAATAGGGTAACTGTTCTCCAATATATATATCCTATTAATATGCTAAATCATAGTTAAATAAATAGGTGTTTTACTTCTATAAAATGAAACATACTTAGTGGCAAGGTTAATGTCTTTATGATTTTAATCCATTTTAACATATAATAACAATTAATTCTGCACATATGGAAATGTTGCAAAGTTCCGTATCACAATATAAAACATAACGCGTATCACAATCAAGTTTTTTAAGTTTGTATTTTTATAAGAAAACTGGATGAAAAATCCCTTCACGTTTGCAAATTTTTCCCTGCACGGCCGTTGGTGATGGTTCGGATGTCACCCTTAAGCCGTTGGTCCTTAGGTTGTGTGAGTATGTGCTTCTTAGCCCTAACTTCGCCTGGCAAAATATGGAATCTTTACTTTGCTTTAAAATTTTATAGCTCGTATTATTCAGAGCCATTCCATTAATATTTTTTGTGGAAGATTTCTCCGGAAAATGTTTGGGTTTAGTCGTAGTTTTAAATGTAGTTTTATGAGAATGGCCATAATAAAGTTCTTTATCCGTAGTAAATAGCACAAATATTAACAAAATACAAATTTACTTTCATAACAGATGAGTTAAAATTATTCATCTAAGTTAAATTATTCTAACCTTAACTTTTAGCCTACAATAACCTATCGAATCTTATCAACTATTTTATTTAGTACTTCATTTCAAATAATTTTTATTAATTAAGATAGGCCTAATCCTTGACAATTAAAACCTAATTGGTTTTAGCATGAACAAAGCCTATCACTTCAGGGGCTCGACATATTTTATTTTTAAATGTTTGGCTGATCCCACGATATCTCGAAAACAAACTGGTATATAGACGTGAAATTAGCATAAACCTTTATTTTGACACAAGCAATACCGAGATCGATGATACCAAATTTTCAGTCAGTGGAATTTGGCTGAGCATCAGGGAAAATTTTACAATGCTCATGCTACTTGCTGACCACATCGTCAATCAGAAATCGCAGGATAAGTAAATATTTCAAGAAACTGAGAATAGTCGTATGAATTAAGATGTGACATTTACTGTAAATACATGTAGTCTAAGTAATGTGTCAAGGCCGAAGTTTTGCATTCAATCTCTTCCTTGACACGTAGCGTGGTGAACTTATAGATTGTTTTAAAACAAGCTTCTTTCTTATACAGATTGTTTAATAAAGTACATTCATTACCTTATTGATTAAAATAATCGATAACAATGAATTTTTAGGGGGAATATAACACAAGGAGGTAAACACAAAGTATATCATGAGATGTTTGCTAGTCGCGTTGTGAGGGACATCACATTTATCAAGAGCAGATGAAGACGCTGTCTTGAGTCAGTATGATATATGGAGCGAGGACCAGGATTAATGTTATATATATATATATATATATATATATTAATGTTGGGAGTGCAGAGATTTCGTTTTATGTCATATTTTTTTACTCCAATGTGTTTGCACTTATTGAAATGAATTCTTTCTAACCACGTTTGAATACATAACTAGATCATTTCACAATTTTTACAAACAAACATGGGGGCAATAAAGACAGTTCTCTTGCAACTATAAATATGAAAATAAACAAAATCACGCACAGATCTCACTAGATATATCTAGACGAATATGCATAGTCCTATATTTTAATAAACTAAGTTGTATTAAAATACAAAACATTTTATAGAATAATATTATTTCCTTGTTATATACTCCTCTACTAAATCTTAATGGGAAAAACCGTGAGCTAGAATTGATTGAAGTAGCGGGTGCGCCGATACTTCTATGATATAATTGTGTTACAAACCACTGAAATAATAACTATACAGTTATACAATTTTCTATACAATATATGCATAAAATGCCATTAATTTCTACCTATTCCAAATTTGCATTGTAAAAAATAATGCAATGAGTTAAAAAATATTTTTAATACAATACTTGAATCTGATATCAATATTACCAATATAATCAATATCAATATGTAACAAATAATTTCTCCATAAAAAATTTAAAAGGGCTATATTTTCCTTGTTGGGAATTTCCGCCTCCATTATTTTGGTAATAATGAATATAAAACTCATACAATGGCTTCATTGTTCCGTTTCCCACAGAGATTAAATACCATCAAGAACCATCATGTTTCTATAAGCCTCGAAATATGTTCTGTTATAGTTCCTATTTTTTTATGATCGGCTACTAATGTTTTTGTTACTATATATGTTGCTATGTCATTTTGGAATAAGGAAATTGTTTACTACACAAATGCTAACACAAATGAATGATTTACTGTGTTTCATATATTAATTTGTAATTGAGTATCTTTAATAACGATAAAAAACAACTACTTTTTCATAAGTTGCGTAGGAAGTAAATTAGTTATATGAAAAATCTTATACTATATATATTAAGTATAGAAAAATAGAGATAATTTAAAACAAATCAATTAAATAAAACACTACTAGAGAAACTCAACTACAAACCACAATTCTCAGTTTTAGTAGCATATTTAATTAGTTCATAAAGCATAAAATGTATAATTTAACTGTACTGCGTGGTAATATACTTATTTTTGTAATAACACAATATGTATAAATATTTTTAACATTTGTTTAAACTTTTATTTTCATACTATGTACATTTTGTAATCTGAAGTAATGTAATTAATTTAACCTTAGTACCTGAAGATGAAATCTCAGATTTCGAAATGTACATAGTATGAAAATAAAAGTTTAAAAATTTGTTAAAAAGGTTTATACATATTGTGTTATACGTATTTATCAAACACTTTTTGAGGCTACATCCCTAATATACTTACTTTTATTCAAGCAGAAAACAAGCATTACATAATGGTACAAAGTAACGTCAAAGTGTGTCTTTGACTAAATATTCAGTTCTAAGGTACATATACAAATTTCCATACAGTGAATATGTTAGTTAATTAACAAATTAAGAACTCTCTATAAATTATTTACTGTAGAGACCTTGTTATCATATCCGAACGTCATGAGCAGAGGAATCAGAGTATATATTTTAATGTCTCTACTCTTTCAATTAAACATGAGTGCACTATCCAATATTCGAAACAATATTGTGTCAACAGTTCCACAAATCTTGTACATACATTAAACTACAATTAAAAACCTACATTGTCCAAAATTTTAAATGATTTTTACAATACTACATTCACAGTTTACACGTCTTGTTTAGGGTTTGTGATCATATTGCTTGGGTTTTAATTAAGTAACTTGTAGTAAAAGTCAAAGAGACTAGATCCAATATGCAGTATATAAACACATAATTTTTATTTTTATTAAGTCCTTATATAACTTTGTAAATACACTTATGATGAAATATGATGGAGTAAATGTAAGCAGGCATACATCACATTATTACAGTGTTCATGGTTAAGAGTATCATAGTTTACCTGACTCTTATAAAATTCTTTGCACGCGTAGAAGTATTTCTAATTTGAATTAATTATATTTACAACGTCACAGTTGAGCCTGCCTTGATTACCCAATAAAAATAAAAATAAACAGGTCTAGGAAATTTACATCGATCAAAAGACGACTCGGGCTATTAAAATCTGCTTTTGATTTGAGGTATTTCCAGGCCATGTTTCAGTTCTTCTTGTTTTCTAAGTAAGTTATTTAATTAAATATTAAAACTTTAAAAATAACCACCCTTTACGATGAACTTGTCTCACAAACGCGGGCGTCAGCATTCTTGGCTCGGCAATGCAGCTGTAGTCGGAAAAGGGGAAGGTTAGTAGACTAGATATCTAAAACATGAAGTAATTGGGCTTGAACTCAAGAAGTGAGCTCGAAGAGCGAACTGCAAATCGCCTAAAACAAACTCGCGACGGAATTATCCATTTATCGAGACAACTTATAATCACGAAAACGTGGTCTCGTCAGAAGGACATCACCACAAAAATTATCTAAGTTGATCTGGCAAATAAAACACATTAAAGATAAGTTACTTTACAATTTACAATTTTAATTTACATTACATTCGAATTAGACGTCTCCCATGAAAGGGCTAACTTATGATACGAAAATATAAATTTTTACTTACGGACAAGGCTCGCAATGTTGCAATGTGTTCTTTCGGTAGCGAGGTTCGGCAGCTACAAAGTTCCCGAGAGAAAAAAAATTAATACGCGTGCCAATTAGGTTATCAATCCGCCAAGAACTTATACTAACCAGTAACAAGTAACTGGATTGCGAAAATATGTACCATATAAAGTAAAACTAAATAACAGAACAAAATTACTCGTGATCTTAAAAACACTTGACCTTGGCTATTCGATATGTAGCCTACTTATTTTACAGTAGTCTAAAACATAATACAGCGAAAATATCAAATATTCACAGATCCCATTTTGTAGGCTTCCATATTATTAATATTTGTTGATTCTGGACAAAGATACAATTTAAACCTTAGCCTATCAGATTTATGTAAAATACAGGGCCCAGTTAAATCTTTAATTGTCTATCTGCATCTCAAAATATATCATAGTCATGACACTAATTACATTTTGTTTAATTTTAGGTGTAAGTTGGTTATCACAAATTGCAAAGTCGTGCTTTATCAGATGTCATTAGTACGTGCAAATCCAACTAAATCTGTACCAATTAGTTGGAACAGCTTGTAATATATTACAGGGAGCTATTCTCGGCTCAATTTCGCTTTAAATGTATATACCAATTAAGCAATAGCAATTGATATCAATAAGGAAGTACGTTGACAAAATAATTCCTAAACTATCCAAATTATTTATATTCAAGAAACAAATTAAATTTTAATAACAAACTGTTTTATAATTTTAAAAAAATATCAATTCAATGTACTAATAATTCTTCATCAATTAACATTTAAATCGAAAAAAAATTAAGGAATCAGTGAATTCATGATGTGACATATATGTTACAATTCATTAATTAATTGTTCAATAGGATAGTCTTGAGGTAGATTTGGAGGAGTCCAAAGTGGCTTTGGTTTGAACTTAGCCACTGAATTTGAGATTTTTTATCATTCTTTGTGTTTTATAGGAAATGAAGTGTGACTCTAATATTACTCGCAAAACTCAATGTCTATTTGTATCTACTGATTTATCTACATCTTAACTTTTGTGATGTGTCTGAAAAAGATAGCCAGGCTATCGAAAGGCCTCACATAAAAACAATAACAGTCTTAAATATTGGTTTTATGTTTTAATGTAAGTTAGAGAATAAAAGTATCTTGTCAAAAAGCTTTTTATTTAATTCGGACGTATAATTGCGCACACAGAAACTTCAATTAGGTTTTTTTGAGTATTTTAATTTCGGTATTATCCAAAGTACTCCTTTGTTCGAACAAAGAATAACTTTTGGATTTGTATTCATTATGCAGGAATTTTTTACAAATTATATGCTTCTAAACAACATAAACCTACTTTAAAACTTTCTCTTTTTATGAATAAGTTATATCATGATTAAATATATATTTTAGCTTTCAATCACATATTCTTAAATTATAGTTTTTTTGTCAATTTTGTTAGGATGTTAAAATTTGCACTATTATACTTTGTAAATATTTTTGGAAACGTCAAATGATGAAATGTTAAAGTAATTCATACAAAAAAGTCTACATACTAATTTGAAGTGACCATTTAGGTATATTTAAAAGACAATTTTTATATAATTGTAAAAATAAATTTATAAATATATATATATATTTAAATGTGTATATATATATATATATATATATATATATATATATATATATATATATATATATATATATATATATATGTTTGTGTGTGTTTGCGAGTGTATATGTGTATCTGTATAAAATTGTGTACGAGTAAAACATATAGTTAATACCTTATATATTTTACATTATTACAATTGTACACATTACTATCATATTAGAAAACAGAAAGGAATTGTTGACCGAATTAAGGTCAAACAACACAGAATATTACACGTTCACCTTCTGACGGCATGATTGGAAAACAACCCCTTTAATTAACCTCAATCTTTCCCTCTCTCCCTCATACCCATTAATCTATCACAACGTTGTGGTTTAATCCGCTAACTTTATTGTCCTCCTAGCCCATTTTACATTTAGAAAAAACCAAATCCTCTGCTCAGATGTGTACTTAAATTCTGTTAACTTACATATATTTAAGTCCCCTATTAAATTATCCTTTACAGTTCAATGTCAAACGTGGTGATAATTGTTACAGTATTAACATAGCAGAGTCTTCAACTTATAAACATTTGGAAGAGCGTCTCCCTAATATTTCTGGTTTGGTCATTCAAAATTACGAAAATAATAATAACATATAACGCAAAGGTATTTTATTTTACGATGGAATCAGATTTATAATGGAGGTTGCTTTCAACATGTTTAAGAAATTAGTAAAAACACCTTTATGCCTAAGATTAAAGTGAATCAATAAGTTATATTTCTTTTTTGAGAGAAGAGTATATTTCTACTTAGTTTAGGAAATAATGTAAAGTGAATTCCTTAGGTGTAGACAGTTTTGTCAATGTGAAGTTTGCATGAAATCAATGTAAACTTGGATCGGATAAATGATTAGTTTATAAGCAAGAGATTGCAAAGTATTTACCAATGCCTGTTACGTACTAAAATGAAAACAGTAATTACTACAATAATAAAAATGACTTCAAACAATTTTGTTAAAGTAACAATAGATTTGTACTGTAAAAAATACAAAGTTATATTTAGCTTGGATTTCTAAACATTTTTTTTTTCATAATATCAAGAAGTTGTGTAAGTTTTTATCGTGGTCTTGTTTAGTTTTCGCGGCTACCTTTCTTAGTGAATTCTCATGGTCATTTACATAAAAATCCAGTAAGTTAAAAGAGGCTTTTTTCAGTCATTATTCCATCAATTTACTCATCGTAAAATAGATATTGTGAGGACTAATATAAATATTTATTTTTTATGTTGTTTATACTCATAAGAATACTAATAAACGCTTTAGTTTAATTATTACGTAGGTAATTTTTTTTTATGTTTCTCTGCTTGTATTTATCTGTATTTGTCACGTAAATAAATATTTAAAATATAGGAATATAAAAAACCCCTGCTAAATTAAGTAAAACATTTGACGGTTATTAGAAATGCATATGTAGGAAAAACAACTTGACTGGCTAAATCTAAAGAATCCACTTCACTTTTCTGATTATGTATATGCCTTGGAAGCGACGGTCTATGTTAGAAGCACCGTGCTGGGTTTTATAAATGGATCTTACCGGAAAGCACAGATTTTATCCAAATTTTGCATACACACTCTGTCATTTTACTTAATTCAGGACTAGCAGTGAGCACATCGATGCCAAAAGGCTAAAACCCCAAAGTATAACTACTTTAAACAACAAAATTTCAGCATTAATTGTATGGGATCTTTTTAGTAAACCTGGAATATGGGGCTACTTATTTGGAAGTAAGAGTCAATCATATGGTTTAATATGAAATATAAATAACCATGACTTAATTAATGTAATATTTTTATAGCTAATGAGATAATTCTTCGCTTTATATACCTAGCATAACACTCGGTTCAGTTATATAGAGTGTTTAATATATTTAACTGTTCTTGCTCGGTCTGTAATTATGCTATACATTATTACATAATCGGCATTGAACTTTATCTATACCTGTGACAAATGGTAGTGAAAATCTTTGTTCTTTTGTTTCTAACCTGATTTTTAAAGCGTTTTATGTAATACCAAGAGTGATTCTAACTTTATAGATACTAATTTGAAATGTCCCAGTTTCATAGAATGATGTGGCGGTTCTAAGGGTGGAAATTAAACTAAGTAGAACGTAAATAGTGTACACATTAAATGTTACTTGAAATGAACAAGCTACAAACGTGGCAGTTTCATGTGACAAAAACAGCTGCTGTCAACTTTCTGAGCATGCAAATGTTGATATTTGCTCCAGTTCATCTTCCTATTCACTCCTGAAATCTGGAATCATATTTGCCTGAAGGCATCCAAAAACAGTCTCCGTCGAAGAACGACGACGCTCAGAGACACCCGTACAACAAAACGAAGTGCAATCCAGGTGAAGAGATGTACTTATTGTCTCATAAGGTGCAAAGTTTAGTACACTGAGGTATTAAATGTCATGATCCCAAATGACGGTAACAAAATTAACAGTGTGAGAAGAAATGTTCAAATCTAGTATGAGCACAACGTGGCAGTTTGGGTGACTTGAACAGCTGCTGTACACTGTGTACTGCACGTCCTGTAGATTCAGTCTATAAACACAGTTTTACCCTGCTCGTAAACTGTCACTTGCTAACCTGATTGTCTTTATTTCAATGAAAACTTATCTAAACTCAGTACTTTATAGTCAAATCGACCTTGTATGGCCAACTCTAAAATAAAACTAGAAAAATAGCTTATCAAATCTTATTTACATATTAACTTGCTATTCATTATTATCTTACTTAATTGTATCATTTCTACTTTTTCCTAGAATGTGTTAATATACACATTTTTACCAAATATATATATATAATTTCACGTCATTAAACTATACTAGATTCATGTAAATAAAATTATATTTTCATAACTAACAATACGTTTTCAATATTCGTAAATTAATTTGTAGTATTGTTATCCAAATGTGCATACCATTTAATTAAACGTTTAACTCATTAAAATAAACTTTGCTTTGTTTGAAATACAAAAATATTTGTATTTATTGTAAGAGAAATAAACTTTTATTTATAAACAGTTATTGCAATACATCCCTTATAACAGAAGGCAACATTAATATTTTTATCCAATAGAGTATTAAACCTAGTATTGATATGAATTGATTATTAAAGGGAATACGCCTCACTAATAGCCACGACTAATTGTGCTGACTTTATTTGAGCATTTAGTTTTTTAGACAAAGGTGGTACATTAAATATGTTTCTAAATGATAAAAAAGAGAGAATATGACGTTTAAATCTGAGCAATGTCTATTTTTTATATGATATATATATTTAGGTTAGGTTAGGACACTAACAGTGTATATATATATATTTATATATATATATACACACACACTGTTAGTGTCCCATGGATACGCTACTCTTTTCTTAATTTTCGACCATTACCAATGATTTTAACTTCACTCCTAAAGTTAAACTAATAAAGGATTAAATTTAATGAACATAAACTCTTTAGGAAAATGTGGGTTAAGAAAAATGGAAAAATCTATTAATGCTGAAACAAAACCGAAACATTAAACTACTTGGCAATACTACGTATGCATGCCATAATTTCAGTCTCCTCGAATGTACCAGCATTGTCAAGATACTGAGGCTGGGAGCCTATCAACGGTTGACAACCAACACGACTTGCTGGCGACGAATACGTTGTCAGATTCAGCTAATGTCATGAATTGGAACTTATCTCAACATTCCAACTGAATCAACCCCTCACACCACAGCTGAGTTATGTACAGTAATTATCTTAGGTGAAGTTGTCTTCCATTTGATAAAACGAATTCCAGATTATTATTTTAAGATTTTTTTTAAACCATACACAATGTACATATTGTACTGTAAGAGGAACAGATAAAATATGAAAGGGAAAGGCTGTTAATATGTATTGGCAGTGAAATTGTCATTAAATTAAGCATGAAATATAACATATTTAATTAAACTCCTAAATTTATATACATTTTAATTGTTGTACAACATTTTAAGAACCTAAAATCTAAACTATAGACATATCGTTATAAATTCGTATTGAGTAAAAAAAAATATACACAGGGTTTACTTATAATGGGTAACGTTTATAAGTGGCTAATAGGAACGTAGATGATAACAATCAGAGTGGTAAAAGTATATCAGAAATTGATTATTACAATCCTCAGCTAATAACATTCGAACACAAATCTTGACTTTTAGTTCCAGAAGTAAATAAAAGTCATTTCCAACTATCCCTGCAAATAATGCCTTCCTATCTTCCTTGTATAAAAGGTATATATAAAAGAAAGATGCCAATTATAAATACATATATAAATATATATATATATATATATATATATATATATATATGTATATATATACATGTATACTGTATTCAGAAAAAAAGCGCAAAGGCTTCTTACAACAATAAAAGAAAAAGTCTTCATACTATACTTTAATATTTCGTAGAATTTCGTTCTCAAAAAGGATAGAAACATTATTTATGCAAGTAAAGATATTTATTATATTAGTGAACAGCGCTGAAGGCATACGTTGCTGACACAACCGTTGTTTTCTGGTCTTGAATATCACGAGGCGCATGAATAATTGAACACTGTTGTCTAAAACGAAATATAGTTTAGATTAATACTTAAAGTCATAAAGAGATCTCGTACTGATAGACATACATAAAATATATTCAGGTCCTCTAGTATTAGGCTACGCTAACGCTCAGCCGATTACCTTTTAAGTACAATAAAAGTAGTACATTTCTTCTAATTTGTAAAATTTGACTGGTATTATGATACAAAAACGTAAAATTATTTATTTCATCACTCAATCTAATTATAATTACACCAGAAGCAATGCAAACCACAGTAGACTAGCGTGTTTACCAACTTGGACAAACAGTCCTATTACAGTGCACAGTAACATCATTGTCTCTCAACACTGGGTAGTGCCAACACAAATAATGTTTACGGTGGTCTGTAGAATACATCCTGCTTTAGTTAATTGTCTATTGTATATTTTATAAAGATTAGTAAGCAATTACAGAGCCTGCAGTACATACCTAATTACAGAAGTATGTAGCGCATATGACATCCTCTAATTTTTGAAACATAGTAAATTCTATAATGAAGCATTTCTTTGTGTTTCCGTGTATTGTTATTGAACGCATTTTCGATGAAATACTAATGTTAATATAATTATATTTACGCATATGCAAAATATCGTGAAGTGCAGTACTCAGTTCAGTTAACAAGGCACTTTTACTTGATAAATATAAGTGAAAGGGAAAGCTGAATCTACCGTTATTTATTTAGGGAACTCCCTTGACAGTCCATCCTCTATAGGCTGTGACACGATTTACAGTGATAAGGTTGGGCTTTATATAATCTCACAGACTTTTAAATCTCTTTTAAATCTTATTTTCCTTCCACTCTCGTTTCATTTTGGTGTAAGAAACATTATTGTACTATTACAACATCTTCAGTTTTAGCGAACACAAGTGCGGGGTTCGTACACATACTTTTGGTATGCACGATTTTATCTTAAATTGAATGGATACTTAAACATCAATAAAAGTAAAACGATATTATATGGTGTATAATGTACTGAAATTACTCAAATTAGTGGGCGTAAGTCGGTCTAAAGACATGTGTAAGATTTCATGTAGAGGATACGTATCAATACTCGAAACTTAGTGTTATATATTTGTAACATATAACAGTCCTTAAGCCAAA
Source organism: Homalodisca vitripennis (assembly GCF_021130785.1). Classification (NCBI taxonomy): domain Eukaryota; kingdom Metazoa; phylum Arthropoda; class Insecta; order Hemiptera; family Cicadellidae; genus Homalodisca; species Homalodisca vitripennis. The sequence continues at coordinate 217,500,314 of NC_060207.1, read as the reverse complement.
ATCATGTTATCCTTCCCTTCTTTTAAAATATATCCACAGTCTCTAGTCATCCGTAAGTCTTCGTATAAGTCAATGTGAAATTTTTCAAAGGTAAGTCAAAACCTGTTTTTCAAAAGTTTATAGAGCCAGGCACTCTTCTAGATGAACGCTTAAACTGAACTTGTTATACGAACGATAAAAAGCTGCCTCGGAGTTACCTCTAGATACCTTATCGCGGTTAATTCTTGAGACAACTAATAAATGTGATTTTGAGCTGTCAAAATAGCCCGTTCATGGCAAATTGGGAGAACTATATATACATCATATGTATAGTGACTTAACGCATTTTCTTTGTGGAATACAAGCCTGAACATTTGATGCTCAACATTGACATATTTCAATAGAATTATATTTAATCATTTTATTTTACTGCAATATAAACTATTATGTTAGTTTTAATTCCTTAATATATCTACTAATCTAGAAAACCAACAACTATGTATTTTCACACGATAAAGAGAATATAAAAAATACTGAAATTACGTAATTTGGATTATATCAATTATTAAACCAAAAAGTAAATCATTAATTAAATTAAGTTATTTAGAATTATAACAGTTAAAAAATATTAATGTTATACTATACGTGACATTTAAGGCTTCTCACCGTGACTTTTGACTGCACATGAATCCTAATAGACTTTAAATCTTACCTCAACCACACAGAAACCATTATAAGGCAAATTCTAATGACTACTTTAAAATAGCACAGTAGTTCACCAAAAATTAATGACGTGTTAGGTTAATTGTAACCTCAAAAAGTGTTTGTTATAAGTAAGAAGAATACCCTTTTAACACTTTTGTAGTTTTTAATTTTACAATGAACATTTCGGATTTGAAAAATCTATCGTCAATTAATGTAAGTTAAGGTAATGTACTTAAGTATTAGGTTTTATATATAGTCTTTGGTCAATCTAGGGAAAGTCTGTACTAACGCCATTATTCAAAATACCTAATCCGTATTAAAATATTAAAACGCGGTTTCTTTTTTTCATTATTTTCTTTATTCATATCTTGTATTTATATTTGACATTTTCTTTCTTTTACAGAATACATAGGCATTTTAATGTATGATCACCATTCCATAATAATTACTAGATGTTTTTCATTTCAAAACAATCGTGCAGTCATTATTAATTAAATACAAACCTTGATTTCCCAAACGTGCCGTGTAAATATTAGAATCATTGTATCTTCCTCTTGAATGTTTGTCATTATTTATACTATAATATTTACAACCTACTTATAAATTCAATTACGTCCTGTTACTTTTCAATCTATGATTTATGGCTCCTTTAATACATATCCAAATGATTTGCCGTTAATAACAAGAGAGTTAGTATTCATACCAAATTACAATCCTTTACGTGTAAGGTTGGGAATATTCAAAATTATAAACTTTATTACAACAGACATATTTAAATAATGCAGACAGTTTACAAAGGAATCAGTTCCAGAAATATCATTCTTAGATAAACAAGAAGCAGCGTTACCTTAATTCATCAAAGGATAAAGTACTTTAGTTCGTTCCTGAATTGTTTTTAATTACAATGACGTTCTTTTCGTTTTCGTATTGTTCATGTTTCTACGAGTAACTTTATTGTTTTATAAAACAAGGATAAGACGCTTACTATGTCAATATTACTGGAAAAGGGCAATGCTTTACTGGTCACAAAGCAGGTTCATAAAGCGGGTTTATAACAATGAAATACTGTTATAATGTTGGAAGGCTAACTAAATAATGTATTAAGACTATAAATTATCGTAGACAAAATCGTGCTGTTGTAGTGTGTGTATTTTACTTTATGACCTTTATATACGTACATAACGAGTTGAGATATTTATGTGAAAAACCAAATGCCAGTTTTCGTATTACTCAGTTACACTAAATTATGTTACGTGTAGTTAGTGCTTATTGGATTTTACCTAATAATATGGTTTCACATTGTGATTACTAAAATTAAATTACTCATTGAAATCCATCGATATGGTGTTATTTTATAAAACGATAAAGGAAAATATTAATTATGTGTCAAAAATTATCAGATTTGACAACGAAAACGATATTAATCCTGTTCAACAACAAACATTACCCTGTTAATAAAGCCATTGTAACGCTAATGTTTGGTTTACCAAGTTACTTTGAAGTCCTTTTAGGTTTGTTTATCAGTAATTCGTGGGATGATATATTTGACGTGATTGAATTATAAAGTCGAATACTATGATGAGGATACTTATGTAAAGTATATAAACTGTTGTTTTCTTATGCTTCCACTATGACGACGAGTAATAAGTATGAGTAAAATTAACATGTGATTTGTTTATTAGTTTTTTTGAAGATGTGTTTATATAATTGCCTTGAATTATTTAGGAAATGAGATCCGTTATTAGGAAAAATGATAAATACGAGATAGTTGATATACTAGTATCACAATGACTTAATATGCATTTAAACACATTCAATCATTGATTACACATAATTATAGTTATGAATTGTGCGGGCTTGAGTCTTGTCTTTGAAACCATGATAATGAACGTTCTTAATCTGTGTCTTATAGTATTCGTCAAAAAATGCAGTGTTATATATTTTTCGCTCAATACACTGAATTGGTTTTTTTTATATGTATCCAACCCTTTCATTCATGAAGCATTCATTAGCATATTAAGACAGATAGAAGTTTAGAAATTAAACAATTTGTCACAAATATAGCTCAACATGAAACTCATTCTTGTAGATATCAAGTTTCATAGAGAATTTTAACATTTCATATGAAATATTTTCCGACGTATCTTGCCACATGATACATTCAAATCTTAGCTCATTAAATTAGGTTTCAAATCAGTGTTTAAATAATAAAAGCCTAAACACTAAGTAATTAATAAATAATGTTTTATGTGTTGGAATAGTTAGGCTTTATTGTGTTATGTGTCACATTTTTAAATCTCTTATAGGTGTATTGAGTTTGTGTAGAAATTTCTTTTTCCTCGTTGTCATCATTGTTACCTAATCCCAATGTAAAAAATATAGCCTAACGTACCCTATACCATGAAATGACATGCACCATCATCAAACTTAGTGATCATCATGTAGAAATGTAGCCTCATGCTCAATCTTATGTCTGGAGGGTTGTAAAAGCAAGGGGAATAATTTTATTTCTTCCTAAGTTGGACAGCTAACATAAAACATAACCGCTTAAAATAAACAAATCATACCAGAGCGTTGTGACATGTAGAATTTAGAAAACACAATCATGACAACAACATGCACATTATGTTTAAAACATACACTTAATCAAAAAACTAACTGTTTTCCTGTATATGAATAGGTGTTATTTAAAATTTATATGATGGTATATTTAATTTTTACATAATATACTAAGATGACTGACTTATTATGGCTAAAAATTAACTTTATCATAACCTTATTGACTAGTGTTACCAGTCATTATCGGATGTTAAACCAAGAGTATTTGCAAGAGGTAACATGGAGCAATCATGTCAAAGCGATCAGTAATAAGATTTGCTGATTGTGTCACGTGGACATTAGAGCCCGTCAGCACCGGTTTGTTAGTTCGCCCCAGAACCGCTCCTCGTCACTCCAGTACGTAACCGGATTGTATAAAGTGACAAGTTGTCTTGCCCGATGACAGCGGTTTGTTAGTTCATCCCACAGCCGCTCCTCATCAGTTCGGTACGTAACCGAATTTTACAAAGTGACAAGTTGTCTTGCCTGATGACAGTGGTTTGTTAGTTCATCCCACAGCCGCTCCTCATCAGTTCTGTACGTAACCAAATTTTACAAAGTGACAAGTTTTCTTGCCCGATGACAGCGGTTTGTTAGTTCATCCCACAGCCGCTCCCCATCATTTCGGTACGTAACCGGATTGTATTAAGTGACGAGTTGTCTTGCATGATGACAACGGTTTGTTAGATCATCCCACAGCCGCTCCTCATCAGTTCGATACGTAACCGGATTGTATAAAGTGACAAATTTTCTTGCCTGATGACAGCGATTTGTTAGTTCATCCCACAGCCGCTCCTCATCAGTTCGGTACGTAACCGAATTTTATAAAGTGACAAGTTGTCTTGCCCGATGACAGCGGTTTGTTAGTTCATCCCACAGCCGCTCCTCATCAGTTCTGTACATAACCAAATTTTACAAAGTGACAAGTTGTTTTGCCCGATGACAGCGGTTTGTTAGTTCATCACCTTGTCCCTACTTTATTGTTTATTGTATTGTTTTAAACCATTGTTTACCTATATAAAGTTTTTTTGTATTCGGTCTACAATACGTAGTATTCAGAGAATCAAAACATTTATTCTTTAAATCACATTTTACAAGTTATGAATACAATAAATGATTGAAACAATGCTTAATCCAACGAAAATGTATTACACTATGGAAATTACTGTAAACAACAGCATGCAATTCCCATACGACTTCCCAACCTGTACGAGCTGCCAACTAACATCTCCCAACGTCTGGTATGCCTCGATATTTGGAAAGCTTCTGACCTCTGGTAGCTGCCGACTTTGGGCCGTCCTCTCCTCTAGCTTATCCAGTCCTCCGGCCAGTAGTGTCCTTTGGTAGATTCCGTCTTTCACAGCTCTCATCGAAATAATATTGACATATATACATATAACAAATGAGTTTCAAACTGACTATATGAGTACATTTATGACTTGTTCCAAAATGCTTCCATACAGGGTATATGATCGGGTACTTTGTAACATTACGGCAACTGGACATTCTTAATGATTGTATTGAACGTTTTGTAACATTTTTAATGATGATAACATAATACATAGCATACAGGTTGGTGTTAAGTCACTTTCGAAAGATAAGATTTTGTGATATCGTAACACATACAAAGGTACTACGTAATTTGAAACGAAAACAGAATAAAAATATCAGAATACAACACATCGTTATTAAGTTATGAAGCTTTTATTTATGTGCTCTTGTAGTTTTAGTGGGTAACATCAACTAATCACGTGGAATACTCTGAAACAGTTTATTGAACAATGTAGAACGGACTCAATGAGTATTACACTCCTATTATTGTTTTAACCGTAGCATATTGTTAGCGTATGATGATACCATGGAGGTAATATTGTTTTATAAAATACATAGTGCAATAATATGGCTTAAATATTACACATGCATTTAACGGGCTCTATGAAGCTATCATTGTGGCGTAGTTTTGTATCATTATAGTGTCAGTAGCCATTGAAATTTGTGATCTATTCAGTTTCTGTTTAGTATTTAATCACTAAAGATTTATTTTTAACATAAAGGGAAAATGTTAAATTTTGTTAACGACCTTTTATTTTTTTAAAAGCTATAAAAGCTGTACTATGTATTTCTGAACTTTTTGTAAGGCCTTTGTTATGCTTTTATGCCTACGCTTACTACCAGACTAAACTCTTTAAAGTTTGTTTTGGACAAATATAGGATTGTGAACGCAGGATGTTCTGCCACCTTGTTGTGTCACTGTTATTAAATATAATACTGTAATTTTCCGGACATTTGCCATCGTTCAGCGAAGCAAGAAAACAGTAACACTAAGTTTCGAGATCTGAAATCTGATCTCTTCTTCAGGTAAAGAACTAACCTAATACATAATTACAAACTAGGTTAAAATAAACAAATCTTACTAATTTAACTCTAAAAACTCCTTTTCATAGTAGGAAAGCCAGTAAAATTTTGTCTTCTGCTTCTAAATCTTTACTTAAAGAAAGAATTGCATATCATCATCGTGAAAGATACCTCCTCCAAATAGTATTGAGTGTAAAAAAAACTGAATTAAAAACACTGATCGGTACAGAATTCAACAACATTCTCGAAAGCATCCAAAATAGATGTATAAAAGTTTCTGAAACAGATAAGAAAAAGAAAATCTCCAAACTGGAAAAATTAGGCCTAAAAAATGTGATTTGGCTAAGGATGGCAACGTGAATACGGATGCAAATAATAAAAATGTAATCAACCTCTCTTCAAAAATCCTGAATGAATCGGAAATATCAGTCTTATCCAAGGGTTTAAACTTTTCTGTGGCACAAAAATCGGTAAAGGCACTGGATTTCGTAACTGGAATCGAGTTGGCTGTTTCACAGTTACCTGAGGAACAGGGTGACCGGTTTCGTTGTGAGGCCAGTCTTTTACTCAGAAAAATTCCTCCCACAAAACCCAATTTGACAATAGAGGAGAAAAAGGTCAGGTCGATCCTTGGGAAAGACGACACGGTCAAAATCTTACCTGCCGACAAAGGCAACGCTACTGTGGTACTTGACTCAGTAGCGTATAAAGAAAAGATTGCGGAAACTTTAAATACTGGCAAATATACGTTTTAAATAAAGACCCGACTGATTCATTTGAACGCAAAGTAGCAAACACCTTAAGAAAACATAAAGAATTTTTTTCAGATAAATTTAGATCTAAATTAACTCCTCACCACTCCAAAATCCCCCATATGTATGGCCTTCCCAAAATCCACAAACCTACCATCCCTCTCCGGCCCATCATTAGTTCTCGTGATTCACCTTGCAGGGAATTGTCTAAAGTCCTCTTGGACATCTTAACGCCATTGATAGGAAAAACTGACTCTTTCATCAAAAATTCCAGGGATTTCGTAGAGAAGTCAAAATCCCTAAAGTTGACTGAAACTGACAAACTGGTAAGTTTTGATGTCGAAAGTCTATTTACAAATGTACCAGTTCCAGAAACTCTCGGAATTATTAAATCACGTCTCAAAGAAGACCAAACATTAAAGGATAGAACTAAACTTCCCGTGCCAGTAATTATGGAACTGTTAGAACTATGCACTCAATGCAATTATTTTGAGTTAGAGGGTAAAATTTGATGATGAGGGGATGACAATGGGTTCTCCACTGTCTCCTATTTTCGCCAATATCTTTATGGAGGAATTCGAGCGAAAAGCTTTGGCTTCAGCTCAGTTCAAACCGAAGATTTGGTGGAGGTATGTGGATGATACCTTTGTTATTTTTTCTCATGGAGACATTGAATTAAATAATTTTTTGAATCACATTAATAGTATTTCCCCTTCCATCCGCCTCACAATGGAAGTGGAAGTCCAAAACAAGCTTCCCTTTTTGGATGTGTGTGTATTAAGAGATAGGGATGTCCTTAAGACAACTGTTTTTCGAAAGATAACACACACAGGAAAATATTTAAATTATCAATCCAACCATCAAAAATCTGTCAAAGAAAGAGTAGCCTACTCTTTGTTTGATAGAGCAAAGAGCTTGTGCTCAGATAAAGATGGACTAAAAGAAGAATTTAAGAAAATTGAATCGGATCTCAGAAGCAATGGATACCCTCAATTAGTAATTAATAAGTGCAAACGAACTAAGAATCATTCCTGAGTCAGAAAAACTGAATTGTGATAAATTTGCGTTTATGTCAATCCCGTATGTGCCGGGATTATCGGAGAAAATTAGAAGAGTAGGTAGAAAGTACAACATTAGAACCGCGTTTAAAACACACAACACTCTTAGACAAAGTCTCGTAAAAACTGTACCGTATGACGATAACACATGGGGGTGGTGACTTCTGAGGTCGTAGTAATAAATACTAGAAATACAAAGTGTACTTATAAGTTCAGTTTAATTACGAAAACTTAAAAGCACCACTTTTAGATGGTAAAGGAAAAGTTATGTACTGCCACGTTGCTGCCAATTATAATACAATAACTAAAAAGTATATCTTCTATGTGGGCCTAAAATATCCAATGTTCTATTGAATTATGCGTACGACGTTTTACTTTACAAAAAAATAATATTTCACTTCCCTTCACAATAGATAGACTCACAACCCTGTAGTCTAAGAACGGTTATTTCTAGAAGAGGAGTAGAAGTTGAGAAGTGGTAGCCATCTATTCAAACAACACGTGAGATACATCAGCTACGTAAACTCGCCTAAAACAAATTCGCGACGGTATTAGCCATTTAATGATACAAATTACTATTTATAACAACGTGCTCGTCGCCATAAGGACGACGCCACAACCTTTATCTATCTCCATCAAGCAAATAAAAGATCTTCAAGGGTAAGTTACTTTACTATTCACATCTTTACTTTACGTTACATTCATTTTATACGTTTGGCATCAAAGGGCTAATTTAATAATACGAAAAGATAAATTTTACTTACGGACAAAGCGCGCGAGGTCTGATCGGTTTCGTAGATGGGCTGCTACAAAGGTTTAGAAGAAAAAAAATCATACGCGTGCCAATTAGGTAGTTACTCCGCCCAATAATTTAGTTCCGGAACATTGGATGTAAAATAATATTATATTATACTGGCTGATTAGGTTGCGAAATTTATATTGTATGAAATTTAATTAACTAATTTACGGTACAAAACAAAACCAAAATATGGCACACAGGATTCCAAAAACTGTGTTTACAGCATAAAATGTAGCTGCAATGGGGAATACATAGGCGAGACAAAAAGACCACTAAACGTAAGGATAAAAGATCACAAAGAAAACGCGAGAAAGGGTTTCACAGAAAAGTCAAAAATTGCACACCATTGTTGGTCCGAAGACCATCATATGAATTGGGATGAAGCCCACATAATACATCTTAAACCACATCTCCTCAAAAGGAAATTAATTGAGGCAACATACATAAAATTGGCAGACCAACCAATCAGTCAACCATCAGTCGAGATTAGGCCGCTTTGGTTGCCAATTCTAAAAAATGAACTAAAGAGAAAACCAAAAGTATCAAACGGATCGGATATTTGTAATAAACCAATGCGGAGTCACAATATGGTTTTAAGAAGTTCATCTCGCATGAACCAATAATAACGAAAGGGCCCATTCCTGTCCCCCTTCCCTTGTATTTCCGCCATCTTGTTTTAGCCAGCCATCACGATTACCATTGGCTAGTCCCTCTGGTCAGTCGTAGGTGGTTAGTAGACGAGTGAAGACGTATTGTGACCTGTATTCCGTAGTTTAGTTTTAATGATTGGTGTTTTGTATAGTTTTGTATTAAGTGCATGTCTTTAGTGTTAGTGAAGTTGACAAACAACATGTAGGTTGTGATTCCTAACTTAGGCGTGCCACAACGCTTTAGTAAGATTAGTTTATTTTAACCTAGTTTGTAATTATGTATTAGGTGAGTTTTTTACCTGAAGAAGAGATCAGATTGCAGATCTCGAAACGTAGTTTTACTGTTTTCTTGCTTCAATGAACGATGGCAAATGTCCGGAAAAATACTGTTTCCTTCACAATCCTTCCATCGTCAAAAATAACCTTGAAACAAAGAATACTGTAATATCCGGATAATTCTATTTTCCTTAAATTTAAATGAGCAAAGTTCTTAGTTTTCAATAGCGGTCTTTAACTTAATTAAATAATGGTCAATAATGTAAATTTAAACTGTTTATGAAAATATATTAAAATAATAGTTACTTTTAAATATTGATAAAAAGTTTAGCTCGCTTATCCTCACGCATTGGACCGTACAAATTGCACAGTTACTGACATAGCGTTAGCAAAGCCTGCCACTCAAAGAGCTCAAAAAATATAATTTTTGGTCTGAAGTTACCTATGGGCTTAAAATTGTACAATAACTTTTATTTCTATACGAGCAACATCGTGATTTATGAAGGGGCATGACACTCCATGGGATTTTGCTGGGTATTAGTGATCATTTTAATAATAATTGAATAAATGCCCAATAGGTAACCATGACGATAACGACAAATCCCGAAATAAATAAGGTTAAAAACTGCGTATTGTCATTTAAACATGTGTAATTGTATCTCATGTTATCTGTTGAAAAGGGTAACCTTGAAAAGCCTGTTACGTGGTACCTGATATGGCATTCTCCGACTTTACATAGCTGATAAGCTTTTAAGATCCAATTCAGTTTATCTTTTCGATGAGCTAATCATCAATGTATCAAGCAAATTATACATAAGTTAAATTTGTGACGTATGGAATCGTAGTTGCCACTGTATATTTCCTATCCAAAAAGTACACTATTTAATGCGTGTTAGACCCAGTAATTATGCTCTTGGATAAAGTCTCAACTATGTGTGTGTGTGTGTGTGTGCGCGCGCGCGCGCGCGCGTGCGTGCGTGTTGCGTGCGTGTGTGCATGGGGGGTGCTGTGATCCGACTTGGTTTTTTTTACAAAGAATAGTGTTACTATTGAACTATCTAGTGTTGTCCAATCCTTTGCTCGATTGTAATTAAAATTTTGTCGTGGAACCACATTAATTTGGTTAGGAAAGCTAGAGGATTAGAGCTACATTTTTAAACATGTCTACCAAAATCATATGCAGACAATAATAACAGACAACAGAGGTGCGAAACAATCTCTGGAGAACAACTCCCGCCTGTTTAGAGGTGTTTCACTATTCAACGCTCCACTTGCACGTATGTGCAGACATTCTGTTGTTTTATCGTCTTGCACCGCGGTGTAACAAGTACCACAAGCCGTAAACTACAGGAAACAGTGTGCATACGTAACAGTGTATTGTGAATACTCCAGTATGCCTTGTAAGCACCCTTATTGCTATTAAAATTAAGGAAACTAATACGTAAAAAATTATTATCTCTTAAAATATAATAAGAAAATCTTTAACAGTAACCATAGACTTAACAATAATAAACTAGATTAAACACAATATTATTCCGTAATGAAAAATAAATAAAAATTATCAGAAAATAATTATTTTAACAATAATTGCTGATTGTATCAAAAAGAAATCGCATTAATTTTTAACTTCCTGTCTCTATATTTTGGAAATGTATCTCTTTTTAAAGTACAAATGTGAACATTTAAGAGGTAGTAATGTACACTCCTATGAAACCAGAGGCAGGGAAAATTACCGCACTGCGAGAAACAGGACGGTAGTTCATGAACGCTTGCTTTCTCAGGCAGGCGCTCAGTTTGTCAACAGACTGCAAAATTCCATTAAAAGTGTAAACATGCCCAAGGCATTTAAATCTCGTATAAAATCATCATTAATCCGTGCAGCATTTTATAATAAAGACGAGTGTTTAACACGCGATTGGGAGACCGCTGAATTGGCTGACTGACACAGCGGCTAAAGTGGACAAATTCGAATAACCGAGATTAAGAATGGAGAATATTGTATGTATGAATGAGTCTAATTGTTGTGAATGATTGGTAAATTTAAGTTATATAAAACTGAAAATTACAAAACAATTTTGAACATTGTTTACGCAATAAAATATCTATTATTATTATTACATTGTTTTTATTATTTAAATAGTTTTATAGTAAAAACCCTTCTAATCATTCACATATTCGTTGCTAAAACATAATACGACTAGATAGCTTATAATAAATTACATTAAACAAAATTATAAACCACCTACTAAGATTTTATTCAATAAATATCAAATTATTATTATTATTAATATTACAAATGATCATAACTGGTTAAAAACTTTCTAAAAATTAAAAAGAGCCATCCATACGCTGATCTAATTTCGATAAGATATAGTCCCAGGTTACTGTATATACTATTAAAAGAAGATACTGAAAGTCGTAGCGTACCGTGGTTATGTTTATTAAATATTTTATTACTGTAAAAAATAACATGCTCTATTTTTCCTCCACTCAAACCTTCTTATATTCTTAGTTATATGCTTCGTTATACTTATAAACCACTATAGTCAACATAAGGTATAAATACAAATCTTTATTTTTAAGATAAATTGTTCAGTTTTAGTTTACTTAAAATTTGTTCATATGAAAAATAATATAGGCATTACTATAAATCGGTCGGTTTAAACCAAAGAAGTCTTAACAAACTTTACAACTTTTCAATTTTTTCTTACAATAAATGGAAAAATAAGATTATTAAGGAAGTAATCACCTATTAGTTTTATTATTATTTTTAGAAACTCTCGTCCGTAGGATTCCGATCCGACAACTTTGGAAGCTACATTCATCGTTATTTGATAAAGTTTTACTTCTGTTAAATTGTTTTCTATACCGAAATCCTCCATCGAAAAAGTTTTATTGTAAAAGAAAAAAATATTGCCGAATTATACTAAATTTTGTTAAAAACAAATGTCTCGTTTTATAGTTTACGAGAATGTATTAGGATACATTCCCACAAAATGTGGATTATTAATAGACCATTGGAAAAACGAGATCAGCGATATCCGGTGCACCTGAGCCGTGAAGGATGGTCATGACGTCATTAGTATCTGTCGGCACCGGACAAATGGCGGGATCCGAGGCCACTTCCCTGATAAGAGAAGATGGGTGACGTCATCGTTACACTTTAACCAGGACCCTTGTTTAACTCGCTTAGCTACTGGGAAGGAGATTTCCTACAGGCAAAAATGATTATTTAAAAAGAAAGTGATAATAATGTATATGTTTAACATAATCCATATTAAAAACATAATTGTCAAGTAATGTTTGCGTTATTTCATAGGATCATGGAGATTGTGTCATGACCATTATCTATGTTCTTTTGTTTATTCTATGTTTTGAAGAGAAACCTATCACACTTAATGCATTTTTTTGCTCGTCTTCATTTTCTACAAGTCCAGTAAGAATAAAGAAAACACAAAAGATACAGTACGAGGTCAATGGTACCGATTAAATGTGCAACAATCACAGGAAACATTTGAAATAGCGCTATCTCTAACTGAAACTTAAAGTCCGTCGTCTTAGATTGCACGTTCATCGATATTCCTAATGTGTTTATTTTTAACACGGTTACAAAATTCACAATTTTCAAGGTTTCACTGTAGGGATCCATTTCTAGTCAACAAATGTTGAACTAGTAGGAGGACTAATACACTCTACCAGGTGATGGGAGGATGCATTGCTTTACTGACATTGGTTAAGGCTTGACCTATCTCCGATAAGTAAAATTAATGAACGATCTATCGGGTTTTTATCATGTACATAAAAGTTCTTATCTGCATTATTTTCTCTTTCTACTGTATATGGGCATAATAATATTTAAATGATCAAACTACATAAAATTGTGCCTTAAACCTCACCCAATATTTAACAATATTTAACGATTCCACCAAACAAAAGCTATAAACGAGTAGTAGTCTGAAAAGAGTTATTTGTTCCCCTATTGAAGTATCCATACACACCCGTATGTACTTTGCCAAGTCCTCATACTTAGACGGATTGTTTGTTTTCTCCTGTGTTCCTTTTTGAAATAACATGTAATGTTACATATCACAATATTTAAAGATCCACCAAACAAAGGCTGCAAACGAGTGTTAGTCTAAACAGAAGGCTTTGTTTCCCTCGGTGAAGTCTTTATAACCCACACCGTATGTACTTTGCCTAGTCCTCATACTTAGACGGATTGTTTGTTTTCTCCTGTGCTCCTTTGATAAATATAACATGAAGTGTTCCATGGCACAATATTTAAAGATCCCACCAAACAAAGGCTGCAAAGGAGTGTTAGTCTAAACAGAAGGCTTTGTTCTCCCGGTGAAGTCTTTATACCCACCCGTATGTACTTTGCCTAGTCCTCATACTTAGACGGATTGTTTGTTTTCTCCTGTGCTCCTTTGATAAATATAACATGAAGTGTTCCATGGCACAATATTTAAAGATCCCACCAAACAAAGGCTGCAAAGGAGTGTTAGTCTAAACAGAAGGCTTTGTTCTCCCGGTGAAGTCTTTATACCCACCCGTATGTACTTTGCCTAGTCCTCATACTTAGACGGATTGTTTGTTTTCTCCTGTGCTCCTTTGATAAATATAACATGAAGTGTTCCATGGCACAATATTTAAAGATCATACCAAACAAAGGCTGCAAACGAGTGTTAAGCCAATCAGATGGCTTTGTTCCAGTGAAGTCTTTATACACACCCGTATGTACTTTGCCTAGTCGTCATACTTAGACGGAGTGTTTGTTTTCTCCTACGCTCTTTTGTTAAATAACATAATACGTTATATGACACAATATTTAAAGATCCCACCAAACAAAGGCTACAAAGGAGGGTTAGTCTAAACAGAAGGCTTTGTTCCCTCTATGAAGTCTCTATACACACCCGTATGTACTTTGCGCACTCTTAGTACCGAGACGGAGTGTTTTTTTTCTTCCTCAGCTCCTTTGTTAAATAACAATACGTTATATGGCACAATATTTAAAGATCCCACCAAACAAAGGCTACAAAGGAGGGTTAGTCTAAACAGAAGGCTTTGTTCCCTCTGTGAAGTCTCTATACACACCCGTATGTACTTTGCTCACTCTTAGTACCGAGACGGAGTGTTTGTTTTCTTCCTCAGCTCCTTTGTTAAATAACAATACGTTATATGACACAATATTTAAAGATCCCACCAAACAAAGGCTACAAAGGAGGGTTAGTCTAAACAGAAGGCTTTGTTCCCTCTGTGAAGTCTCTATACACACCCGTATGTACTTTGCTCACTCTTAGTACCGAGACGGAGTGTTTGTTTTCTTCTTCAGCTCCTTTGTTAAATAACATAATACGTTATATGGCACAATATTTAAAGATCCCGCCAAACAAAAGCTACAAACTACTGTTAATCTAAACGGAGGGCTTTGTTTCCCAAGTGAAGTCTCTCTACACACCTGTATGTACTTTGCTCACTCTTAGTACCGAGACGGAGTGTTTGTTTTCTCCTACGCTCTTTTGTTAAATAACATAATACGTTATATGACACAATATTTAAAGATCCCACCAAACAAAGGCTACAAAGGAGGGTTAGTCTAAACAGAAGGCTTTGTTCCCTCTGTGAAGTCTCTATACACACCCGTATGTACTTTGCTCACTCTTAGTACCGAGACGGAGTGTTTGTTTTCTTCTTCAGCTCCTTTGTTAAATAACATAATACGTTATATGGCACAATATTTAAAGATCCCGCCAAACAAAAGCTACAAACTACTGTTAATCTAAACGGAGGGCTTTGTTTCCCAAGTGAAGTCTCTCTACACACCTGTATGTACTTTGCTCACTCTTAGTACCGAGACGGAGTGTTTGTTTTCTCCTACGCTCTTTTGTTAAATAACATAATACGTTATATGACACAATATTTAAAGATCCCACCAAACAAAGGCTACAAAGGAGGGTTAGTCTAAACAGAAGGCTTTGTTCCCTCTAGTGAAGTCTCTATACACACCCGTATGTACTTTGCGCACTCTTAGTACCGAGACGGAGTGTTTGTTTTCTTCCTCAGCTCCTTTGTTAAATAACATAATACGTTATATGGCACAATATTTAAAGATCCCGCCAAACAAAAGCTACAAACTACTGTTAATCTAAACGGAGGGCTTTGTTTCCCAAGTGAAGTCTCTCTACACACCCGTATGTACTTTGCTCACTCTTAGTACCGAGACGGAGTGTTTGTTTTCTTCCTTAGCTCCTTTGTTAAATAACATAATACGTTATATGGCACAATATTTAAAGATCCCGCCAAACAAAAGCTACAAACTACTGTTAATCTAAACGGAGGGCTTTGTTTCCCTAGTGAAGTCTCTCTACACACCCGTATGTACTTTGCTCACTCTTAGTACCGAGACAGAGTGTTTGTTTTCTTCCTCAGCTCCTTTGTTAAATATTGTTTGCGTCCTGGGTAAACTCTTTGCATAATTAAAGGTTTTCAAGAATAAGCAAAACAAGTTGATATTAAACAGGAATTCATCGAAGTGTTCACGATGTAAAATAAAAAACTTTATGTAAGGAATAATGATAAACACGATTAATAAATATTATTTAAAACTGTTAAATTAAAGAACGTAGCAATATCAATTTTGTCATGTTCTCTCCGTTCTTGTTCACTACCGTAGTAATAAATATTACAATTTAATAACATAATACGATAAGTATAACCGTTCTATTATTACTTTAAACGAGAACTTTTAACAAAATGAACAAAACAAAATGTCATGTTCTGAAACAGAATTCATTACACAATTTTTTACAAGATACCTTGTGCCATATGAATGTTAAATTAAAACTTTGAATCACTCTATTTTGTGTATATACGAAAGTATATTTAGTGTTATGAAATTCATCGCGAGCCTGGGAAAGTGGATACTGCAATATCTTTTTAAATATCAAGAACTTTTTGTATATCACCTGTATGAGTTTGTTTGTCAGTCTTAACCTATGTAAATTCTCAATATGGCGCCCATTTTCATTTGAGAAAATAGATATTTTAACTCAACTAATTCCGAAAAATAGGCCTGAAACGATATATTTCATCTTATTAGGTAATGATTACAACTTCATAGCTTTTGATTTTTTTTTCTTCATCTTCTACAGTGTTTGGTAAAGAAGTCGTTAAGTATCTGTTACTAGGCATTGTAGAGCAAAGAAGTGGTTTAGAATTCTCAGGCCATTTGATTCAGAGTACACTGTCTTGGTACAGAGGTAGTACTTTTGTGTAATTTGGATGAATTCGTAAGCCAGTCAATAAAATAAGAAATCTGAAGATGAGGGTAATTCGCTTTTGGGCCAGATTTTTATATCGGTTATTTAACAACATAGATCAAAATTTACACTATTCTTAATATTGGCAAACACTTTTTTCCAACCCCTTGAGTTGGACATTCTAACATACTAAATAAAACTTTCTCAGTTATTAGAGTAATGCACTATTATAGTTGAACCATTTGACAAAATGGTTAATAGATATATTTTAGTATTGAACAAAATAATAACACTCGTATTTAAAGTAATAATAGTTATACGCTTACATTTGTAAATGTGCACATGCCCTTTCTCACCATCGAATTTGAAAGTTAAGCGCAAACGTGGAATAAAAACCCAGTTTGTCCACGATAAACACCACCGATTGTTATCATACTGTGAGTGGGCAAACGTTCTGTCAACACGTTCTCACGAGTTGTGTGAACAAACCGCTGTGAGTGAATAAGACAACGCAATGATTATGAGACCCGGATACCTCACTATGTTATATCTGACCGATAAAACTAAAATATGTATTACTTTCTTTTGTGTGACAGGAATCCATGTTATTAGAATATTGTTTGCCCAGTGTGTTGTTGTAAATCAGTGATTCTAACTGCAGCGCTCTTATTTCTAGGTTGATACAAATACCCTGCGAAACTGTTCTATCCTTTCTCGCTTATTAACATATTATTATATATTTGGAAAAACATTTTTTTACAGTTAGAAATGTTGTGGAGTAGAGAAGAGAGAATATGAGTGAACTAACAAACCGCTGTCGGCGGACAAGGCAACTTGTCACGTTGTACAATCCGGTTACGTACCGAACTGATGAGGAGCGGCTGTGGGATGAACTAATAAACCGCTGTCATCAGGCAAGACAACTTGTCACTTTGTAAAATTCGGTTACGTACCGAATTAATGAGGAGCGGCTGTGGGATGAACTAACAAACCGCTGTCATCGGGCAAGACAACTTTTCACTTTGTAAAATTCGGTTACGTACCGAACTGATGAGGAGCGGCTGTGGGATGAACTAACAAACCGCTGTCATCAGGCAAGACAACTTGTCACTTTGTAAAATTCGGTTACGTACCGAACTGATGAGGAGCGGCTGTGGGATGAACTCACAAACCGCTGTCATCGGGCAAGACAACTTGTCACTTTATACAATCCTGTTACGTACCGAACTGATGGAGAGCGGCTGTGGGATGAACTAACAAACCGCTGTCATCGGGCAAAACAACTTGTCACTTTGTAAAATTTGGTTACGTACAAGAACTGATGAGGAGCGGCTGTGGGATGAACTAACAAACCGCTGTCATCGGGCAAGACAACTTGTCACTTTATAAAATTCGGTTACGTACCGAACTGATGAGGAGCGGCTGTGGGATGAACTAACAAACCGCTGTCATCGGGCAAGACAACTTGTCACCTTATACAATCCGGTTACGTATCGAACTGATGAGGAGCGGCTGTGGGATGAACTCACAAACCGCTGTCATCAGGCAAGAAAATTTGTCACTTTATACAATCCGGTTACGTATCGAACTGATGAGGAGCGGCTGTGGGATGATCTAACAAACCGCTGTCATCATGCAAGACAACTCGTCACTTAATACAATCCGGTTACGTACCGAAATGATGGGGAGCGGCTGTGGGATGAACTAACAAACCGCTGTCATCGGGCAAGACAACTTGTCACTTTATACAATCCGGTTACGTACCGAAATGATGGGGAGCGGCTGTGGGATGAACTAACAAACCGCTGTCATCGGGCAAGACAACTTGTCACTTTGTAAAAATTCGGTTACGTACCGAACTGATGGGGAGCGGCTGTGGGATGAACTAACAAACCGCTGTCATCAGGCAAGACAACTTGTCACTTTGTAAAATTCGGTTACGTACCGAACTGATGAGGAGCGGCTGTGGGATGAACTAACAAACCGCTGTCATCGGGCAAGACAACTTGTCACTTTATAAAATTCGGTTACGTACCGAACTGATGAGGAGCGGCTGTGGGATGAACTAACAAACCGCTGTCATCGGGCAAGAAAACTTGTCACTTTATACAATCCGGTTACGTATCGACTGATGAGGAGCGGCTGTGAGATGAACTAACAAACCGCTGTCATCAGGCAAGAACATTTGTCACTTTATACAATCCGGTTACGTATCGAACTGATGAGGAGCGGCTGTGGGATGATCTAACAAACCGCTGTCATCGGGCAAAAACAACTTGTCACTTTGTAAAAATTTGGTTACGTACAGAAACTGATGAGGAGCGGCTGTGGGATGAACTAACAAACCGCTGTCATCGGGCAAGACAACTTGTCACTTTATAAAATTCGGTTACGTACCGAACTGATGAGGAGCGGCTGTGGGATGAACTAACAAACCGCTGTCATCGGGCAAGACAACTCGTCACTTAATACAATTCGGTTACGTACCGAACTGATGGGGAGCGGCTGTGGGATAACCTACAAACCGCTGTCATCGGGCAAAACAACTTGTCACTTTGTAAAATTTGGTTACGTACAGAACTGATGAGGAGCGGCTGTGGGATGAACTAACAAACCACTGTCATCAGGCAAGACAACTTGTCACTTTGTAAAATTCGGTTACGTACCGAACTGATGGGGAGCGGCTGTGGGATGAACTAACAAACCGCTGTCATCGGGCAAGACAACTTGTCACTTTGTAAAATTTGGTTACGTACAGAACTGATGAGAAGCGGCTGTGGGATGAACTAACAAACTGCTGTCATCGGGCAAGACAACTTGTCACTTTGTAAAATTCGGTTACGTACCGAACTGATGGGGAGCGGCTGTGGGATGAACTACCAAACCGCTGTCATCGGGCAAGACAACTTGTCACTTTGTAAAATTTTATTACGTACAGAACTGATGAGAAGCGGCTGTGGGATGAACTAACAAACCGCTGTCATCGGGCAAGACAACTTTTTCACTTTGTAAAATTTGGTTACGTACAGAACTGATGAGGAGCGGCTGTGGGATGAACTAACAAACCACTGTCATCAGGCAAGACAACTTGTCACTTTGTAAAATTCGGTACCGTACCGAACTGATGAGGAGCGGCTGTGGGATGAACTAACAAACCGCTGTCATCGGGCAAGACAACTTTTCACTTTATACAATCCGGTAACGTACCGAACTGATGGGGAGCGGCTGTGGGATGAACTAACAAACCGCTGTCATCGGGCAATACAGCTTGTCACTTTATACAATCCGGTTACGTACCGAACTGATGAGGAGCGGCTGTGGGATGAACTAACAAACCGCTGTCATCGGGCAAAACAACTTGTCACTTTGTAAAATTTGGTTATGTACAGAACTGATGAGGAGCGGCTGTGGGATGAACTAACAAACCGCTGTCATCGGGCAAGACAACTTGTCACTTTATAAAATTCGGTTACGTACCGAACTGATGAGGAGCGGCTGTGGGATGAACTAACAAATCGCTGTCATCAGGCAAGAAAATTTGTCACTTTATACAATCCGGTTACGTATCGAACTGATGAGGAGCGGCTGTGGGATGATCTAACAAACCGTTGTCATCATGCAAGACAACTCGTCACTTAATACAATCCGGTTACGTACCGAAATGATGGGGAGCGGCTGTGGGATGAACTAACAAACCGCTGTCATCGGGCAAGAAAACTTGTCACTTTGTAAAATTTGGTTACGTACAGAAACTGATGAGGAGCGGCTGTGGGATGAAACTAACAAACCACTGTCATCAGGCAAGACAACTTGTCACTTTGTAAAATTCGGTTACGTACCGAACTGATGAGGAGCGGCTGTGGGATGAACTAACAAACCGCTGTCATCGGGCAAGACAACTTGTCACTTTATACAATCCGGTTACGTACTGGAGTGACGAGGAGCGGTTCTGGGGCGAACTAACAAACCGGTGCTGACGGGCTCTAATGTCCACGTGACACAATCAGCAAATCTTATTACTGATCGCTTTGACATGATTGCTCCATGTTACCTCGTCACTGCAAATACTCTTGGTTTAACATCCGATAATGACTGGTAACACTAGTCAATAAGGTTATGATAAAAGTTAATTTTTAGCCATAATAAGTCAGTCATCTTAGTATATTATGTAAAAATTAAATATACAATCATATAAATTTTAAATAACACCTATTCATATACAGGAAAACAGTTAGTTTTTTGATTAAGTGTATGTTTTAAACATAATGTGCATGTTGTTGTCATGATTGTGTTTTCTAAATTCTACATGTCACAACGCTCTGGTATGATTTGTTTATTTTAAGCGGTTATGTTTTATGTTAGCTGTCCAACTTAGGAAGAAATAAAATTATTCCCCTTGCTTTTACAACCCTTCCATTGTAAATCAAAACTTTAAACTTTACAGTGTGTGTATCAGTTAACGTTATTAATTAAATTATGTAAGGCAGTGTACATGTAATATAAGTTTAGCTCCCATTATTTAGGTTTGTTTCACTGAGGCTAGTATGACAGCAATTCTAATTTGTAATTTTATCAAATAGTAAAGTAGCTAACCCAATAGCTAAGACACTAAGCCATCTACTGTATTATGTTTATTTATTTATATTACGGCAATACACCTTTATAAATACATTTTAATGAGGAAGAGTACAAAAGCGAAAGGATAATCAGAGTGTAATGTGAAGGAAACAGGATTTTTCCGGACATTTGCCATCGTTAAGTGAAACAAGAAAACAGTAACACTACGTTTCGAGATCTGCAATCTGATCTCTTCTTCAGGTAAAGAACTAACCTAATACATAATTACAAACTGTGGTAGTTTGTAATTATGTATTAGGTTAGTTCTTTACCTGAAGAAGAGATCAGATTGCAGATCTCGAAACGTAGTGTTACTGTTTTCTTGTTTCACTTAACGATGGCAAATGTCCGGAAAAATCCTGTTTCCTTCACAATCCTTCCATCGTCAAAAATAACCTTCAAACAGAGTGTAATACATTACAAGTTACTAACATTTAAAAGCAAAATAGCCGTATAATGGGATAATATATCAATTATAAAACAGATTTTAATAGAAACAATATAAATACAATCATTAAAGATTCCCTATACCAATTTAAAAGTATATTAACAATATATGAGTTATAAAACAAGCAAAGACTTGAATATGCGTTATTAACAATAAATGAAAGCAACGATATACAAATTTGAATAACAATAGCATAATGGAAATTCAAGAAAACATACGACATAAATATATAAAAATTACATATTATGCAATAACACAGCAATTGACTGTTTGGAACTCAGCATTAAAACAATAGCAGCCCATTTCTCTTGAATTCTGAGAGGATAGAACCAAAACATTGAACCTCAGAGGAGCATTACCAGTTCTCAGAAACCTAGCAACCGTGCTATGGTACTTAATCGAATGCCAGCCGAACAACTGTTGGTAACCGGTTCTACGAGGAACACGGAGAGCCACCTGACGAAATAACTCTGAATAGACAATCAGGCCATTCAATAGTTTGAATATGAAGACCACGTCCATCATTGTTTGCTGATTTTAAATTTTAGTAGTAATCTATATATGGATGTAAATAGAAAATTTAAGGCACATTTATTAGGGGATATAGGAGACCGTCACAGCAACTTATTTTGCATTTGCTACTTCGCGCTGCTGAAGAAGTCGTTTACGCTCATTTATAACCAAGCCATTACCCAAGTGGTTGATTAAGTTGTTGTTTCCCTTCGCAAAGTTACTGATTATTGTTATTGTTTCCTCCACAGTAATTAGAAGGACATTAATTTTGTTACAAAGGGAATTATACTCTGCCCTATTAGCTAAGTATCTAAAGTATATCTAATCGCCCGATGAATCACGTAAAGTTCATTTCATGTTTATCTGTCCGCACATTCTCGAGAACAAATTGACCAGTCTACTTGAACTTTTCCATACATTTTCTATATAGGCAATATTGATTTAGTTCCCTTGAATGCAACAACACGTCAGTGACAAATGATGAACTTGGCAAAAAGAGAGTCAGAATAATTATTACATAAGCTGCATACGCGAACTCTTCTACTGATAACGAGGCTACATACTTGAACATAAACACGATACTCACAAAAAACCAGAAAGTTGATCTGGTAATAAATTCTGCCTGCAGATCTGGTCTATAAAAACACCTATAAATTTGTTTACGTATTTAAAACCGTAAAACCCGAAAACACAAGTTTTATACATTTATGTTGTAAAATCACTCTTTGAATAGAATCTCTTGACATGTTACTTTTCAAAATGTACGTGTTAGTAAATTTTGTATATTGCATTTATTTTAATGTCGGTTGATAAAATAATTTTGTTCTCTCATTTAAGCAGTATCCAGATGTAAACAGATTTAATGGAAATATAATAACGTTACTATGATACTGTTCATATAATTCAACAAATAATTTGTTTGCAGTAAGGCAGTCACCGTCGCTGTAAATGGTATATTTTAGTCAACAAAATTTAAATCACTGATATTATTTAATATTTGTAAATAGTATTATGTATGTTACAGTGATTAAATTATATTTTTCACTATAACTTATGTAATACTGTTTTTTTTATATACAATTATCACTCTATTTATAGGAACACTAACATACAATTAACCAAATTTATAATTACGTTAATCTTTTAAATTAAATGTAACTCAAGATGAAATGTATATATTTTAACTCTTTTCTTTACTTAATTTTTCAAATTTGTTACTGACGATAGAAGGTTACAAAGGATAACTGGATTCTACACATTTTCCATTGTTATATGTTACAAAATATTCTAATAAATGTTTTCAGGATTGAAACCTGTTCTCTTCGTTACGTATAGAGTTAGAGAATACATGTTAGAACGTGCAGAAATGGTCTGCAACTTAACTGCCCCAAATTTGCATGTGTTGTTGTGACTTCTCATGCTCGTGACTTACATCCTATGCAGTGGCAACGCTTCGCTTCATTATTACCAGTCTGGACTCCAAGCACTTTTCAGGTACATTCTGGAACCCTAGCGATGTCACTGCACTGGAAAAAAGTGTAAAATCGTCAACCATTGCTTCAACTTCGTTAGTTCATGTTCATTTCGTTATGCTATCGTGATGTTATACTTTCTGTAACATATAGCCATGCCCCGTATCCAAATCTGACTATTCTTTTTATCTTTAATGCATTATTTTACACAAGAGATATCTAAAGAAATGCTGTAAATTGAGAGGTCATTTAGCAAATATTTGAATAGTAGCAATAAAAGCTATGAGGGGTTGCTCTATCGTCGAACCTCACAGAGTACCTCGTCCGAATGAAGCAATGATCTCCTGTGTAACTAAAAAAATCACATTTTTTATTATTAATTTAGTTTTTCATACAATTGAAACAAATTAAAAAATATTGTTTTATAAATCAATTTATGTTAATTATCTTATTAATTATAATGTTATAGTAACATTATTTATCATAAATATCATTATACAAACCTTATTCTGATAACTCTGTAAGTGTAAAGCAACATTGTCACATTTCTTGTTATTATTATATTCACGCATCGTCACTTCGCCATGGCAGTAAATGGTTTAAGAGCTGCTTGCTTATATGCAGCGTCACTCTACTATTGCACCACAAGCATGTGATCACTTAACACCACAACAATTAGGAACTATTAGTTAACATTTAAAACCTTTTTGGGTTAATAATTTTGGTATATCTAGTATATTTTCATAAACTCTACTTCATATAACATATTAATATTCGTATTATGAATAAATTATAGATTATCAAAAAGATGGTTCACCTAGGAATGTCCTTTATAATACAACACATAAAACATAATTTTAAAAAGGTTTATATAGGTAGCATTCAATAAAAGCTGAAAGGGGCGTATGGTTTAATCAGTTTACTTATAGTTTACTAACAATAAATGCGATACTGTTTATATTTGTAGTAATAAAATAGCAAGCAGAATTCTATTTATATAGAAATAATTTTGTATACTTTACTAGTAAATTTTTCCTTTATAGCTGTGCAAAATTAAACTATAAGAGCCTTTAAATTGTTTAAATAAAAAAACAATATGGGTGTAAATGAAACCGTTTAAATTAGGAAAGCCTATTAATATTTTTTCTATTCAGGAGCAATTCCAGTATAATAAAATATATATAAGTGATTTAAACGTATAAGCGTTATAACCACATTTGTTGGGTAAAGTGTTTGAACAACTAGGATAAAGGGGCCACAGACTGTAATTTATTTTGCTTAATTCTACTTTATCCTTCTGGTGAACTTGTTTACGTTAATTTACAAAGTCATTACCAAACTAGTTCATTAGGTCTTTCTTGTCAATCTGGTAGTGGCTTATTAGGGTTAATGTTCTCTTTCATGCTGATGACGATTTGATTCTCTTCTTTCTAACGAATCAGTAAAGACTATTCACTTAAATAAATGAATGATATGTTACTAAATCTAAAAATAAGTATTCCGAATTCCCATAACTATATACGTTTTACCTAATAAGTCATAAGGCCTACAGATTTTAAACATGTATTCTATATAAGATTCAGTCTTTAAAGATTTAAAAGTAAACCTTGTTCGTTTCCACGTTATACTAAATACCAATAGTAATAACTCAGTACTAAAACATAGAAGGATAAATTTATACTTTATGTGAAATTTAGATATGAAAATTACTCTGATTTAAAAAGGACTAGTCATAATATATATTTAGGCAATAATACGTTAAAACACCGAACAATTTTTTAATCACATTTCTTTTGAACTAATCACTATAAAATTGGTTCATTCAATAATCGGTATACATTTCAGTAGTACTTATACTATTTCCTCCATAGGCATTAGGAACTAATTAAATTTTAAATGGAATATTTTTTATCTGTTACTCATTACCGAAAGTTTATAAAATATGGGTGAATGCATTGATTTAAATACATATTTTAAAAAGAGTTATGCAGCTTATTTAATACGTAGCAATAGTGAGAGCTGTAAATTCTGTATTAAAAAAAAATAAAAATCCGTAGGAAATGTGCCAGATTTACTCGATTTCCTAACGGAAGAGGATTTGGTGACGCATTATAACTAAACAATAATTGTACGAATAATTATACATATGTGCAATTTGAATTAAGACTGTATTTTCAACACATATAAATGTATTTAATAAATATTCACGATTAATTATTTTAATATTATTGTGAAGTGTATATAAAAGCACCGATTATTTTCATATACTTTTAGCTCAGAGTTAGAGCGCTGAAAAATGTTGCAGAAATGATAAAATTACTCCAAAACTACCATAAAGTTTCATACGAACAGTGAAATACCACTTTTCGTTTAGCAAAGCTATAAACTTTTCAACCGATCGAATGCGAAGTGATAATCCAAAGACGAGTAACAGAACAAACTGATGCCGGTAAACTGGAAACTAGTGAGATTTATACTCAGTTGGACGTTACAAAGGTAGACTAAACCGTATTAGTTCAGGTAAAACATGTGGAGGCTTCTCATACAAAGAAACTAACTGTTTTACTTGTTTACGTCTGTTCTATACTGCCTTCCTCTGTGGTGGGATACTCTTTAATATGTGTACTTCAGTTTTGTTTAAGACCTTTTAACACTACATTAGTAAAATCATGAAATTTGGTATGAATATTGGCTTTAACAATTGAAATAATATGCCTTAGGAGTTTCATTAAAAATAAAAAAATAGCGTTGATTTAAATGTTTTGAATTCTTCTAATTCTTTTAATTCTTTTTGTTTTTCTTACATTTAATTCCAATTTTCTGTCAATGTATAATATTAAGATTCGAATTACTATTGACAGAACATTAAAGTTTATATATATATATATATATATATATATATATATATATATAATTTTTTTTTTCTTTTAAGAGTTTTATTTTTGCAATATATGATATATATATATAT
Source organism: Homalodisca vitripennis (assembly GCF_021130785.1). NCBI lineage: Eukaryota > Metazoa > Arthropoda > Insecta > Hemiptera > Cicadellidae > Homalodisca > Homalodisca vitripennis. Next base: position 217,473,865 of record NC_060207.1, on the reverse strand, counting down.
ATATATATGTATATGTACAGGGTATGTATGTATGTATATATATATATATATATATATATATCATATACTGCAAAACAAAACTCGTAAAAGAAAAAAAAATATATATACGGTAATTTTTTTAATTTCAGCTAAATATCTCGTCTCAAACGCCTAAAATTTTCATAAAACTATATATATATATATATATATATATATATATATATATATATATATATATATATATATAATATATATATATATACTGGGTGGGGCAAAAACAAATGGTCGGATTTTAAATTACTATAACTCCATCAGTTTTACAAATTAATTTTATTCAATAACGTAACTAAATGCTCCCAGGCACCCAATTACAAGGAATAACCTCCAAAATTCATGTACGGAAAATAACTTCCGGAAGATGGTGTCCTTCCTCGGTGATGCATTCCACAAGTCTTTCCTTGAAATTTTCCATCACTTTCACTACAGTTTCTTCTTGAATTGCCATAATTTCCGCACTGATTGCCTCCTTCAGATCAATTAAGTTTCGGGGATTGTTTACGTAGACTTTTGACTTTGGGTATCCCCAAAGAAAAAAATCACAGGCTGAGAGGTCAGGTGATCTAGCGGGCCAGTGGACATCTCCAAAACGCGAGATGATGTGGTGGGGGAACATCCGCCTTAAGACATACATGGAGTCATTGGCTGTGTGAGCCGTGGCCCCGTCCTGTTGAAACCAAATTCGATCTCGATTTACACGTAACTCTCGCAGTTTCGGCCCCAAAAAGCTACGTAGCATGTTAACGTAATGTTCCGAGTTCACAGTGACTGTAGCGTTATTCTCCTCAAAAAAATAAGGACCAACAATCCCCAATTTTGACATTCCACACCAGACTGTTACTTTAGCACTATGAAGAGGCTTTTGGTGCAATTCTCAGGGATTAGTTGCTGCCCAATACCTACAGTTTTGTTTGTTGACATAGCCGTCTAAATGGAAATGGGCTTCATCTGACATTAAAAGCACAACATCATTATTAGAGTACAAAATGTCCAACATTGTTTCACAAAATCGCCTTCGGTGCTCAAAATCACGATCATAGAGCTTTTGCGTGATCATAATTTTGTATGGATGAAACTGTAACTCACGGCTTAAAATGCGCTACAACGAACGACGGCTGAGGCCTAAACTTTGAGCACGACGCCTGGTGGAACGACGTGGACTGTGAAGCACTGACGCTCTAACATTCTCAATGTTCTGTGGAGTAACTGCCGTTTATACGTGGACGCCCAGTAGATTTACCACTCATGACAGACCCTGTTGTCCGGAATACAGTCACCCAACGTGATATGGATCTGCGATCTGGAATGGGTTCATCACGCGCTACACCAAAACGTTGTCGAAACAATCGTTGCACAGTAATAAAAGATTCATTATTTCTGAAAAACTGTTCCACAGCAAAAACACGATGCTCGACCGTCCACTTCGCCATGTTGTGACAAACTGGGTGTAATGGCCGACTTGCAGACGGCCGGCAGTGGTCCCCCTCCTCACCTTCCACTGGTACTACGCAGTTCAAATCCGACCATCCTTTTTGCGCCACCCAGTATATATGATATATAAATATATCATATATTGCAAGAAAAAACTCTTACAAGTTAACCGCCATTTAAACCTTTAAAGATAAATGTCTCAAAACCGCGGAATTAAAAAAAACATTATATGACATCAAAATGTAGAAGAATTTAGTTGTACTATATAAATTTTATGAAGATTGGAAAACCATTAACTGAGACATTGGTATGTTTATCAAGTAAAATCTGTAATAATTCTATACTTTAATGTTTAATTGACTTCCTTATTTTGAAGATATATTGTATAAAAATTTACTTTTAAGGAATGTTTAATCTCTCAAGTTCCAAAATCATTACCAAGCTTTTTTGTAAACAGTCACATACAGATAGATAGTCGGAAAACAGAGCATAATTATCCATATGAGGTTTGGCTGCCTACATACTACAATACATCCTGTATATTGTTGGCCGACTATAAGTGAAGTCTATGAGTGGATAGGCACAACAATATCTCGAAGTGAAAATAACCTACAGGCTTAAAATATTGCATAAAGCTTCTTTTCTATATAAGCAACATCGAGATAAATGATTGTCCATGCTTCTGCATGGAATTCAGCTAAGCGTCAGATAAACAGGTCCACATTGGTTTAGGGATGAAGACGATTCCATTAATTCTTACATAAACATAACAATTTTGTATGAAAACTACATGAAACTATAAAAGCGATACCAATGTTGAACTGTTGATATAATTTAGCGACTTGACATTTACATTTTTAAACTTCTACAAATGTTACACTTAACTTTCTGTATTTTAACCCTTAAATTCCTGTATGGATTAAATAAATTAATCCTAATTGGGTGGTCACTATGTACAAAATTATCAGTATTTATATTTATTTTGGATTTGGAATGAATATTTTCGGAATAAGTCTGAGCGCAATCTATGTATGGAGAATAATTTTCTAATTAGAATTAATCGTAAGAGAACTAGATATATGTAGATACTGAAAATCGCCACTTTAAAGGTTTGAATATGGCTAGCTGACACTGAATAAAAATGTATTACCATAAATAACAGTTGGTTTGGTTTAATTTTGTACGGCTAAGAAAATAATCAATTATATTGTTTCAACTTGCGATACCCTCTTATTTCGACCTCCTTAAAAAATAATTCCAAACCAATTTATTTCTTTAGAAATTTTTTTCCCTATGTTTATAAATAACTAGCGGGCCCGGCGCGCTTTGCTGCGCATTTCAATAATTTTTTGCAAAAGTTGCCCGCGGCTTCGCACGCAATTTCCCGTTGAAAACAGTACACTATATTCACTTATTCTTTTTCTATCACATTCTAAACATTGCTGAGATAATTGATAGTCGTTCCATCGTGAGCCTCTTGGGCGTATTGAAATGAAATGAAATGAAATGAAAAATGTCTTTATTAGAGGCGAAGTTAGGACTATAAAGTCCTCTCTACCACTTAACCTCGTAAAAAATTAAACTAACATACATATACATGTATAACTAAAAATAAATCTATTTATTTACCTTATACATTAAAAGAATCTTAGCTTTAAAATAATAAAAAACAACATCTATAATTAATGTAACTTTATAAATATTTACAAAACTATAATAAGACATACACGCATGCATTCATTCAACTTGCATTCAGTTGCCTTAAGTAACACATTCCAAAGCCGCCAACCGCTATACCCCCTGAGCCCCCAGCATCAAGGCCCTGACCTCCGCCCCAAAGCGAGCGCGCTTATCAATGGCTCTGATGTTTATAGGTAAGGCATTCCACAATCGGCAGGCAGAAACTGTAAACGACTTACTAAAGGTAGTTGTTCGATGAATTGGTATAGATAATAAGGATGTACCCCTCCTTGTACTTCGTTCACTTATTTCAGACATAAATTGAAAGTTGTTTGAAAGATAACTGGGACAATTTGTATTTAAAAGAGCGTGCAACAGAATGAGTGAGTGATAGTCTCGAAGATCTTGTAATTTTAATATAGATAATTGTTTGAAGAAGGGCGTTACGTGATCATCACGTCTGAGATTAAAAATGAACCTAATGCAAAAGTTCTGAGCACGCTGGAGTTTATTTGAAAGCTCCACAGTCATGTCATTAATGACTATGTCACAGTAGTTGAAGTGAGGCAGTACAAGAGTCTTTATCAGCATTATTTTAACCTGGTGTGGTAGATATGAAGCCAGCCGCTTGAGGCTGTGAACACCGGCAAAGACCCTATTACATATCAAAGAAGCCTGTTCAGTCCATCTTAAGTGTTTGTCAATAATAAGTCCTAGATTCTTTACTTTCTCAGAGTATTCTAGATCTTGGTCATTTAGTTTTAATTTGGGAGCCGTAGTAAAGTCAATTTTACGAACAAGCTTTGAATGACCTATCATAATACACTGAGTTTTGTCTACGTTTAATTTTAGTCCATGTTTCCAAGTCCAGTGAGTAACAGCGTCAATATCGGAATTCATGAGAGTCACACAAGTTTGTATGTCCCTTATAGAAAAGTGGCGGTATATTTGTAAGTCATCTGCATATAAGTGAAAATTGGAATGAGTAATTTGAGTAGTAATGTCATTGATGTACAGTGAAAATAAAAGTGGCCCCAGGACTGAACCCTGCGGAACTCCACGAGTGACTGGTCTCCATCTCGACTGCTTCTCACCCGACCTGACACACTGGCGTCGTCCCGAAAGATAAGACTCAACCCACTTGACACTACCATCAGAGAAACCATCCTTCCTAAGTTTGATGAGGAGAAGGGGATAATAGACACAGTCAAAAGCCTTTGAAAAGTCGAAAAGGGTTAAAATGGTTACCTGACTCTTATCAATTCCAAGGCGTATATCATCAACTATTTTTAGAAGTGCAGTAGTAGTGCTGTGGTTGGAGCGAAAACCAGATTGAAAATTTGATAAAATGTTATTACTTTCAAGGTATATTGAAAATTGCTGATGAACAATCCGCTCCAAACACTTTGATAAAGCAGGGAGTATACTTATTGGCCTGAATTGTGAAGGATTTTGTGGAGAGGAACATTTCTGAAGTGGGCGAACTAAAGCAGACTTCCATGTCAATGGGAACATTGAAGTAGCCAGAGATTTATTGAAAATAGCAGTGATAGTTGGAAGAGTAACTGGAAGAGTATCTTTTATTAACCTTATAGGAATGCCATCGGCCCCGACTGCGTTACTGGACATCCTTATAATAGACTTTAACACATCTGTCTCTGTTACCGGAGTGAAAGAGAACTGAAACTCAGGTTTATCAAAAGTAGCACCTTCGAGCTCGGAGACATACTCCTGAGCCCCAGACTGATCAACAGGAATCTCAACAAAGAAGTTGTTGATATCATCGAGATTAAGGGAAACCGGGGAGTAAGTGTTAGGCTTGCCAACTCCAAGATCTTTCAGTTTTGACCATAAAATTCTGCTAGATTGTTTTTTAGACAGGGAAGAGTAGTAAAACCTGATCTTGGCATTTCTAATTTGTTGTTGCACATTGTTCCTTAATTTTTTATATACAGCCCAGTCATCACGTAACTTTGATCGCTTAGCCTTAAGGAAAGCTCTATCTCTTTGCTTCTGAAGGTGTCGAATAAATTCTGAGATCCATGGGGCAGGCTGTTTAGTTACTCTTTTTGAAACAAATGGAGCGTGTTTATCAAGAAGGCCATTCATTAATGAATTAAATTTTGATACCATAATGTCCACATTATCAGCCGATGTGACCTCATGCCATGGAGTTATAGAAGCATCGATAAGCAGGGAATAAAGATTGATATTTTTGTAGTTTCTATAAAACATAACTTTTGGTTCGATCTTGGGAGTTCTTAGTTTATAAGCAAGAAAAATAAGGTCATGTTTGGAAAGGCCAGGAGCAGGAAGTTGCCCGTGGTGCGCAACCAGGGTTTGGTCACAGACAGCAATGATATCAAGCCAGGTGTCGGCAGTCTCAGTGTGGTGAGTGGCTTGCAGAGGAAGTAGGGTCATGTTACACGAGTAAAACATATTAGTTAAAAAAGTTTGGTCATAAGTAATTGGTCCAAGTAAATCAGTATTAAAATCTCCCATCACAATAACATGACTGTAGTGAGCCAAAAAACCCAGAAGATCATGTTCAAACTCAGCCATGTAGCCCAGGTGAGGAGCTCTGTAACAAACAGCAATTAAAATGTGTGTTCCATTAACACAGACGTCCAGAAACATGTGTTCTGGCCGTCCATCTCTGGATGTATCGGATGATAGCAGGACAGAGACAAGGAAGTGTGACCTGACATACACAGCTACCCCGCCACCACCTTTGTGCAGGCGATCATTTCTGTACAGGTTAAAACCTGGAAGCTCGACACTTCTGTCACTTAAGTGAGGTTTCAGCCAGGTTTCTGAAATTAGAATAATGTCAACAGGAGATGGTTGAAACATGGAACGAAATTCATCAATGTGGCCATAAAGAGATTGTGCATTGACATGAGCTGCCTTTAAGAAGTTTGAGAAAGGAGTGAGAGATTGGCAGAGAAGATCTGGGAGGGCTGACGGAAGCACGCGCTGGCTCGGGGCAGCACCGTCAGACGCCAGCACCACAACACGCCGCGAGGCCCCGCGGGCCGCGACCGACAGACCGTGGCTGCGTCACTGCAGACAACCCTTTCATGCAACACACACACACATTTCCAACTTCACCGTGTAGTTTTAATTTACAAAACTTAAAACTAACATTATTCGAAAAAAGGGCTATATATGACCACATAAGTAACATACAGTAACACAACATAGATCCATCAGCTCAAATAAATACAATCTAATCAACTAAAATAAACAAAACCATATCAATAATGCTAAAATAGTAGTATAAATAAATACACCACAGTTGACTTCCACTTACTTAAAAAAAAGAAACTCACAATATAAAAAAATCAATAACTAACCATTAGATATAAGTACCTAATATTATTTACAATTTACCACAAACTTGTATATATATTATGACTATTGATTGTTATGTGAGATTTAATAGAAAATATTATAGTTTTGTATAAAAAATTATTGTTCTGAATGTTTTAAAGAATAATATTGTGTAACGAAATAAAAGTCATATTTATGAAATAAATATATTATATAAATACAATATTTTATTATTCTAGTAAAACAGAAAATAGTAAATGGTGGAAATCTATTGCAAAAATATTATTTTACTGTAAACTTGGATAGAATAGCCTAATATAAATAACATTTATTATACGATTTTATGAAGTACGTGTTTAGATAAACGGAATACTTAGACTATTTCATTAGTAGAAGTGCTATTTAATAACAAAATAAAAATTTATATTAATAAAATAATATTGGAACTAAACATATAATATAGACTGATTATTAATTGTAGCATTTACAGAAATTATTTGTATTATTAAACGAAATAGTTATATTATGATATTCCTTTTTAAAGTTTATTTGGAATAAATAAAATGTGTATACAGGGTGGAAAAAAAGTATGGAAACGCTTTCACTAATTTTGTATGGCTTCACTTATACTAATTAAATTTTGTACATCACCACTTGTATTAAGAACCTAGTTTTTGAGACCAGTGGGGACATTTTATCTTTTCAGGGGGACGGCCCGTGAGGAGTCGGACGAAAATCTTAAATGTAAGCATAGGCCGAGTTTGGTATCAAATTAAAGGTCTAGTAAAGAGAAACTCATTACCGCAAACCGCACTTAAAATGGTTGACCCTATCCAGAGTACGGACCGTATGAATTTCATGACAAAGAAATTGAGTAATTTTGTCTTGTGAAGTAACTAATTTACTTTCAGTAGTATGTTTTATGTCGGTTATGTAAATTTGAAAAACAATTTCCAACAAAAAATAATTTTTTTTTACCTCTACATTTGTTGGATAACACTAAATAGGGGTTTTCCTGTCTTGTCTTCAAGAAACTGAGAGTATTCAATAATACCACCGTAAATCCTTATCAACATGAGGTCAAGGTCCAGTCCCTCCAGCCCTATCTCAGGCAAACATAAACTGGTTTAGGCAATACAAACAGTACTGTCACATCAAAACTCCACAGTTTTGTATTTTTAGTATCAACTTGGTTTTTAGTCTACGTTATAATTTCGTCCACGTAAGTTACAGTTTAAAGTCTTCACTAGAAGGTACTGCGATAGTTATAAATTTTTTTTTACTTAAGTGTTTACATTTTATTCTACTAGTTTTAAAAGCAATGTCACTTAGTGAGTTTGAGAGAATCACGCTGCTTATGATGCGTGGGTATGGAAATCTAGTTCGTCCCTATGAAGAAACAGCGCATTTGTTTAATGACACTTTTCTTGATAGACCCCCAATTAGTAAGTCAACAGTGTTTAAGACAGTAAAAAGATTTGAAGAAACTAGAACAGTCAAAGATCGCGAAAGAAATGGCAGGCCTAAATCGGCAACAAATGAACAAAAATCTTTGGATGTACTCCAAACATTTGTTGAAAATCCCAGCACCTCAGCCAGAGTGGCTGCAGAAGATCTTGATATGAGCCATAGCTCAGTGTTGAATGTTTTACACAAAAACAAGTATCACCCTTTTAAAGTAACCCTAACCCAAGAACTTGCAGAGGATGATTTTGATCGAAGGACTGAATTTTGCGAAATAATGATGAGAAAGTGTGACGAAATTCAAAATTTTTTAAGTTCGATATTGTTTTCAGATGAAGCTACATTCTTTGTTAATGGACAAGTTAATAGGCATAATTGCCGTTACTGGGCCGACCATAATCCACACTGGATGATAGAAGGCCACACACAAAGGCCTCAGAAAGTGAATATGTGGGCTGGAATAATAAACAATAACATTGTAGGACCGTTTGTGATAGATGGAAATCTAACAGGCGAAATTTATTTCAATATGTTGACAAATAACATTTTGCCAGCAGTGCGTTCTCTTCTTGGGGCAAATTTTAATGCAGTATGGTTTCAGCAAGATGGAGCACTGCCCCATTACTATTTGCGGGTGCGCAATCTGTTAGATGAAGTGTTTCCTAACCGTTGGATTGGTCGCAGGGGTACCGTTGAGTGGCCGGCTAGGTCACCGGATCTTAATCCACTAGATTTATTTTTGTGGGGCTTCTTAAAAGATAATGTGTATAAAACTAAACCAGCCAACATTGAGGAACTGACAAATCGTTTATTAGAAGAAGCAAGAAGAATTACACCCGAGATGCTTCAATATGTGACTGCAGTAGGTTTTTATAATAGACTAGCTCATTGCCAACAAGTGTTCGGAGAGCAGTTTGAGCACCTCATTTAAAAGGTATGGTTATTTTTTGTAATACATAGATAATTTTTAATTTAATTCTTTTGGATAATTGTGTTCCATAAAGTGTCATTTTCAGTCAGAACAGTTCACTTGAGACTGTGAAATTGCGGAAAAATAATAATTAATCAAACGTTACTTCTGAAATTCAAACGGCCCGTACTCTGGATAGGGTCAACCATTTTAGGTGCGGTTTGCGGTAATGAGTTTCTCTTTACTAGACCTTTAATTTGATACCAAACTCGGCCTATGCTTACATTTAAGATTTTCGTCCGACTCCTCACGGGCCGTCCCCCTGAAAAGATAAAATGTCCCCATTGGTCTCAAAAACTAGGTTCTTAATACAAGTGGTGATGTACAAAATTTAATTTGTATAAGTGAAGCCATACAAAATTAGTGAAAGCGTTTCCATACTTTTTTTCCACCCTGTATGTAAAATTAAATTATACTCATATTCTTAAAAAAAAAAATAAGGTAATATTTATATAATAATTTTATGAACCAAAAGTAATAAAAGGAACAAAGAAATGAAAACTAAAATAACTTGATAGATACAACAAACGATTTACTTGGTGCCTGTTGAGTTCGATGCGAGGTCCGCTAGCCGAGTACCAACACCTTTCCTGCCGCCCCGATCAACCCACAGAACACGACCATCCAGCGTCCAAGTGTTCCTCGGCCCGTGCTGAGCTACTGCCGCCCGGAACACCTCCATCCTGCGTGCGGTCAGATCTTCGCGGATGGTAACTCCTGAGCCCTTTAACTTCTTCTTCGAAGCATACACTTGCTGGCGCTGCCGGTAGGTGGTAAACCTCACAATAATAGGGCGAGGCAGCTGCTTCCCTTCACTGTTTTGCCTGGACTGTTGACCGATGCGATGACTCCGGTGAATCGCCGCATCGGACAACTCCACTCCCAGCTTCTCCCGACACAACTCGACTACCAGCTTGTCCGTGTCTTCGCCCTTGGTCTCCTGTATGCCAAAGATTCTCAGGTTATCCCGCCTTTGATATTGTTCAAGATCGTCCGTCTTGTCCAGCACTCGATCCTCCAGCTCGCCTACTCTTGCTGTCACGGTGACCAACTCGTCATGCAGCCTCTTCAACTCTTCTTGGAAGGTAGCTAACGCAGCTCGTACCGCTACCTCCACAATGTCCTTTATTTTGTCTCCGAGGCGCTGAACAAGCTCAGTGATTACACCCGCGCTCGACAGATAAGAATTGACGCAACTCTCCACAGATACCGAATCGAGACCTCCCGTGTTTTTATCAGAGCTTGCCATTGTTGTGGATCCGGTCGAAGTTATCGCTGATGACGCTGATAATGAGCGCTGGAAGGTAGGTTTACTCTTATCAGTTGTAGATAAGGGAACGGGTTTGCCCTTCGCTCCCGACCTCAGATGCGGTGGCGACCGAAACATAAAATCTTTTTTATAAAATAATAAAACTCTTCGGCCAGTTTACCCGCAACTATTACACTAAAACGAAGTGGAAGAAATGCTTTAAAAACTTATATAACTTTAAATAAATACTGTGACGAAAAAGTACGTGAAATTAGACATAAAAGTAAGAGCCGATGAAACACGTGTTCACATGCAAAGAGTCATCCCCTCTCTCCGTATTATGAAGGTATGTACCATATTCCTGCTTCTATCTAGCTGTTACCCACGGCTTCGCACGCAAATCTTAAGAACCGAAGTCCTTATATTACTTAGTAAATTTTTTTTTACTATAATAAATTTTAGATTAAATTAGTTATATCTCCGATGCCACGATTGAGCTTGCTTTGTTGTCTCGATCGAGAGAATATGTACACACGGAGTTTTGAGAACCATACTTCTGTCAAAAAAAACAACTAAGGTTGATTTAATAACATTCTTTATATTTGTAGCCAACGTAAGATAGTAATTATGATATCTGCATTACTCTTCTGATCAAGCATGAGCATGGTTTATATTAAATAAATATTGCAGTTAAAGGTGAATTTTTACGTCAAATTTGAATTGTATTATCTGGATAGTAAAGTCTATGTTTAACAGTGATTGCAAAAACAGTTTAAACAAAATTTGTCGTTTCTCTTAAGCTTACTCTATGCTTTAAAACTATAAGTGTAATATATGTTTACAAAGAACAGCTGATTAAAAATTTGAAAAGACGTTAACATATGTTTGCTGCAATGCATTTCTTATGGGTATTTCTGTAACCAGTGGGGCGGAATCCTGAATCGGGAAAGGGATGGGCATAGCTTATAAACCTTCTCCGTGGAAAAATACATATACGTACAAATTTTCATCATGATCGGTCCAATAGTTCACGATTCCATAAAGGACAAACATACAAACATTCATTTTTATATATATAGATATATCGTGTATTCAATCATTGCTATCGGTTCTCGGCTTCTAGAATAGTTAAGTATAAGGAATTGGATGAAATAGGCTTCAAAATATTATTTTAATTGAAATGCAATCGTGAAAGTATTTTAATAAATATTTCGCACATACGCAAGAAATAGTAAATGCAGATTTTAAGTAAATTAACCTTATACATGGTTTGTAATTTGTATACATTTAAGTTCCCGTTTAACGTTTCTCGTTCAATTCCAGTTAACGACCAACCAACTTATAAGCATTTATGTAAATGTGAATCCCTGTGTTGTGGGTTTGACCTAAATGTTTCTATTCAGTTCATGAATATGAAATTTTGCTTATTGCAGGCTTTGCGGTATTATACTCTGAAGTGTAGACAAGTCATAACTAAAGTTTAAGATAATACGTTTTTCATATTACTTTATTAAACTGCATAACTTTTTACATGTTTGTCTTTACAAATTGTGTATAATTATTAACTCATAATTGTAATATAGTTCTTAATGTCGAAATAATACTAAACAATAGTTAGTTAAATGGCAAATGGCTAAAGCAATATCATCTGTATAGTAAGAAGAGCGGCTTTTTATAGTAAGTTCTTAGAGATCTTAGTAAGATCTTATGATAGTTTAGGTAAGAAGGGAGCTAATATGTATGTAATTATCTATAGAATATTTGCTATCTAGGCTCGGTGTTAGGGAAGCTTAAATTTTATGGAATTTTTAATTTTTTTTTATTAATTTTTTTATTGATTATTTAAAAAAAAATTTAACTTTTTTCTGCCTGCACATAAGCCTACAATAAACTGATATATGCAAGCTGCATTTATACTTAGGCAACATTAAGTTCGATGATGGTGGATGTAACTCATTTGATTTCACATCAAAATTATTTACACGACATCATCGACATATTTTACGATACGTGTGGTGTGGCGTACTCCTACCTTGTTTTGGTATTGTGTTTTATAGAGTTTGACATTCATACGTCTAAACGTATGCTAAATTTACTAAAAGAGTATATTGGAACACTCTATTTCATTCATGTTTGGAAATGTCTTGTTTGTCGTCTCTTTCCAAATAGTTTTTTTGTTACCTTTATCAAACAAAAAACATTTGGTTCTGTAAATTAATAGATTTATAATGGTTAAAGTAAGCAAATGTCAGAACTGTATAAGTATAAACTTTTGATAAATGACCATAAGAGTCAGTTCCAGTGTCTGGGGCTTAGCCATGTCAGTCGTTAACGTGTAGTAGTATTCTCCCTTTCTCTTTTTATATAATTATTTCTCTACATTTCATACTAATTAGTTTTGTATTTCATATTTTGTAAGATGAAAACATACGTGCTCTAAAACCTTACCTTTCGACATATTTTACATTATAAAAAAGTAATCGCCTTTCAGTTGTGTTTAAAGAAAAACTAAGAAGAATAGTCAAATGGGGTTTAAATTGCTTTAGAATTAATTTATTGTGGCAATATTATGAAGACAATAAATCTAAACTTGAATCAGAGTGGGGGGAAATCCTGTATGACACAATAAAAGATTTTGTCTTCACCGGCAAACCGATAGCTTGATAATTCACACCTTTATTACAGTTTTTTACAGTGATCATGTAAAGGTTCCTCCCTCCGCGATGAACTAAAAAGGGTCAACATAAAGTCACGTTTTAAAGTAAACATTGTTCTGTTATGTTCCTTTTAAGTCTTTATTTGCTGATAATATTTCACTTATAGATCTCTACTGCATTGATATGTTGCTAGGTACATGTAAAATATTACAATATGAAAATGCTTTATATATGTTGTGCTCCTTTTCCATAAATAAGAAGGTACTAAGAATAGTATAAAAACAGATTGTTTGGCTAAACTTTAGTGAAACATATCTTTCATAATCTTTTAAAATTATATCTGCCAGTCTGTCGGAACTAACCCATATAGTTTAAATTATGTAAAAATTGTATATCAGGAGCAGTGAGGTCGATGATTGTGCATGTCAATAAATGGAATTCGAGCGTTAGCTAATATGTTTCCACTAGGCTTATAAGTAACCGAGGTGGAAATGAGAAAATTAGAGAATAAATGTGTAAACAAACTCAATATACCCTTAATAGATCCCATATTTGGCGTTTTTACACAAGTACCCTAATTATCCCAAAATGACACATAGAGCACGGTTCTATAGGGACTTGGTGTGTATTATTATTAAACGTATTAAACAATTATATGAAACCCTATTTAATGAAAAATACATATTAAAGCACTAGTCGCGGGACTGACCAACAGAAGTGACTACTTCTTATAACATAACGTATATACATCTTGAAAAAGTACGCTTGTATTAAATCGTAATTTGTATAAATTAAAATAATTTGAGGGAGTCAATTCTTTGAGAAAAATAATATTTGTAATATTTTTTACATTTCAGATATTACAATGATCATTGACTTCTAGTTATTAAGAACGAATTTTTATAAGATTTCATTATTACAATTCATATTAGTTTCTACAATTTGATCAATATAATTTTCACTAAAATCTTGGTTTCCAAAATAGTAATTTTTTCATTGCCATTATTGCTAAAAATAAAATTATGGGTTTATTATAACTGAAATAAGAATTAAAATTCTGGAATATAATCTTGCTGAACATTTTTTTAAATTTTATTTATAATTTAAAAAGGTCAAATAATGGTTTTGACAAAAATTTAGGAAAATTTTATAATTTGTACAGAATAGGCGTAACACATGAGGTTGGCTATCTCTGAGGTCGTAATAAATATATACTCCATTTCCAAAGTTTACTTATATGTTTAACTGTGGCACATAAACACAAAAACTTCGCTTCTATATGTTAAGTTTTCTCCTGAACAAAACATAAGTCTGTAGCTCGCCAAAAGAATTACTCACTTCTAAAATGTGTGAAAGTATTATGTGACTAGTTACACAAAAAAAAAATTATATATAGTATTTAAATTTCATTTGGATAAGAATGAGTTCTGTGATGCATAATTTTCGTGTCAAAATTCGTATTATAATTGAATTCGTATAAAGTTTCATGATTGATATTTATGTCATTTATAGATAGTATAATAAATTAAGTAGAGCTTACTGTATGATGTATAAGGTTATTACAGCACGATCTATTCTGCAGGATTTAGAAGAACAAATAACGCCGGAAATGCCCGATTCACAGTCAAGTTTAGTACTGAACTCGATATTCCATCTTCAAATGCATGGAAATGAAATCTGGTATACTTTCCCTTTCCAATGCGATGTTTCACGCTAACAGCTCTATTCCCTTTTTAACTAGAATTTAAATCTAGTTAATGCCGCTCTGTACTCAAAACACTCTTATTGATGTTTTTCAAGCGAATATAAATACTGATTACCGATAAGGTTATAATATACAGGACTCGTGACTGGCGCACGGCGTGTCCGTCATGATAAGTTCCTTTCCATACTACAAGGAAAAGAACCCTTAGTTATTTCCACTTCAATTTTATAGATAAATCATAAGGTTATCTTGAATATTTTTTATGTAACTGCCGTTCAAAGTCCCGGCATTCTTTTACGGAAACCCTGTATTTTTCAATGCAGGGGTAATGGATGTCGGTTACATTTCTTAACAACTACGTCTGATCCTTATTCTTCATACTGAGGTATGAAATATATAGTGTATAGAAATACTAGTATATAGAAATATAGAGCTTATAAAACCACATGATTGATATTGTACGATTTTCTCTTTTATATTCTGACGAAGAGCTTTACTTTTAATAAGGCATTTTTAGAATAAGAAATTATATATTTTACAACTGGACTTCTAACGAGGAATACACTGAGACATATTTTGAAACAGGCATTTAACGTGTCATCAATACTATTTGGATAGTTTATATTTTGAGTTTTCTTATGATCAACCATGAACAATTAAAGCTTATACTTTATTATCAATTAAAAATGGACTGTAGCAGTCAATTTACATACCTCTCTCTTTGAAGTCTAACTGTTAAAAAGACAACTAGAATGGACTTTATAAAATTGTTTAAATTTTATAGTAAAGGTTAGAAAGAAAACTTTTTTCTTTATAATTATCTGCCTTACAGTACTGACGAAGCTGCAAACTAGATTTTTTATAAAATATTCAGTTAAACATATGTTTGTACTAAAACTTTCAATCTACTTACTAGCTCCAACCATAGTTGCTTTATATGAGGATTCCTAGATTGTATTATTTTTTTTACTCTGGGTGTCTCTGATGTCGAAACATGCGGAGGGATTCATTTTGAACTACTTCGTTCTTTGTCGCCAACTTTTTATTTTGATTCTTTCAGGTGAATATAACTCCAGATTTCAGCAGTGAAGTCTGTAATAGTATCAGATTTTATATGCTGCACGTAGGATGAAGGTGAACTGACTAAACTTAACATTCGCGTCGAATCAGCCCTTCCCACCATAACATTCGGTGCTGCTTTGTGTGTAGATGGTTGCTGCTATAATAGACTATTTAGGCTAAATAGTTGAGTATATTTAACATGGTATTTGTTTGGTTAATTAATAATATTTGTTTTCCGTAATGGAAATTTATAGACCACAATGGGATTTCTTGCTACTTTAGATACAAGCAGGAGAGATTTTTAAAATACGAATAGACGGATATTTTACCCTATCACCATAGGAATTTCCATGACAAATTTCAGTATATTCGGTCCATTATCTTTACGTGGTTGAGGTACACACACGCACACACATACAGACATTATTATGTTGTAAATAATATTATGAATTTCAATCTGTAAGACTAATTTTCTTAGAAATATTTAAATATAAAATTTGTTTTTTTATCACTATATTCATACAAACTTCATTATCCGTTGATTAACACAATTTTGTTTTGTGAATTTCGAGTAATTTTTAGCTATAAATGAGTCAAAATAACTTTACAATTATATGGCCCATTTGATAACACAAAGATATTTAATTTACTATCATACAATTATAAAATATGAATGGTACGTTACCATTATTAACAAAATTATATTATAGTGTTAACATGTACAAGATCATATTTTTATTTTCAATGTGTCTTTTACGCTAAGATTGGTAACATTATAAAAATTATATTTTGCTTTTAGGTTACAATATTAAATTTTGTACAATCTAGTTTATATAAATAATGGTCATGTTAATGTAATGATGATTCTGAGTTTTCTTCGTTAGTGTAAAATTTTTGTAAATTATTTTAGTTATCATTCTACTTAAAATAAATATAGTTCTAGATCTGTCATCTCATCAGTTTTCTTTAATTCTAAAGTTTTCATTCTAAATGAAAAAATTATGTTTGAGTGAGTGAAGACTAAAAAAACTTTTTTCATGTAGAAAATTAAAGCATGTATATTATAAAAATTTGCTTTAAATTATAGGCCCTATATTTTAATTATTAATTATGTCTCATGGTACCGGTTTAAGTTGCAATACAAAAACATATACTTGCCTTATTTAATCACAATTGAAGCGCTTTAAAATGGAAAACTAATTCACAAAAAATTCGGGATTTAAGATACATTTCCTATATTTTATGTTTCTAATGTAATAAACCAATAAAATTCTGATTTGAAAAGATTTCCTGAAAAGCTACCATCTAATAAAAGTTTTGTCAGCTCCATTTCTTTTAATATAATTAATTTCAAGTTAAATAATTCTAAATTATAAATATAATATAATACCGGAAAATGGTTGTATGGGATTCCTGTATGACACATGTCTTACTACTCAATATAATCTTCGATTTTAGAGCCCAAATAAATTTCATGGAATGAACAAGTTCATACTAAGGACAATATGAACATTTTAGAAGTGGAAAGAAATTTATATAATTAAATTAAATATACCACAAATATTAATTTATTTGGATAATTTTTTACACTAATTAATAAATCTACAATTTAAATCATTAAGGTTGTTTCCAATATAACAGATTAGTTTAATAGCGTTTGATATAAATCAGGAATTCATTAACTTCACTGTACAATTGACACAAAAATTAAACCTTTACCCAAAGTAAATTTATTACATCTGAATTGGAGGAGTTCTATAGTATTCCAGAAAATAGCTTAGCAGATTTGGTTTTTGTTCAAACCAATCAACGGGAGAGCTCTTTGTTGATTTTACATTCTACGAATCAGAATTTTACATTCAATGGGACGTACCGAATATAAACTGTTAATCCTCTTTGCTTAATCCATTTTGATGTTTAATTTCTAAATCAGTGTGTAAAGGAGCAGATTAGCTTAAGCATATTTAACACTGATATATTATATTTTAATCAATACATGTATAATAAAATATGTCTCTATGCTATTATGAATTTATCGGCTAAGTCAGTATTTGAAGTACTAAATTTTCTTATACATTTAATTCTGTAAACAATGAAAGAATAGTAACTTCTAAAGCACACGAGGGCCATTAAATGTTATATCTTTTTTGATACTTGTATATTAAAATAAGTAATCAGTTTAATGTATAAAAGATGTACTTTAAATTATACAGTTTTTTCATGTTCCTAATTATCTTTCTTATATGTTATTGAATGTAACCCTTTTTATCATATTTTCTAGAATTGACTATTAAGTGAGGTGAAGTAACTATCATACTTAAGGTAAGTGTAGTAGTTTTTACTAGCAATAAGTAATTGTAAATATATGTGGTTTGCTTAAACATAGCAAAGGAATATGTAAATATGATAAAGACTACAACCAATGCGGTGGCCATTTCTACCACGACTTGGAATGTTTATCAGGTTATAAAATATTCATGTAGCTCTTTCTACTAAAAACTTCATAGATCAGAGTGAGCTGCAAACCCTAAGTGTCCACAGAGCTGCAAACGCAGACTCTGTATACGATGTGGGAAGTCAAAGAGTGGAAAGGCGTTGATCTGATTAATTGTACGATCTCAAGTTATTTGCCTTCTGTAACCTACTGGATACTAACTTAAAATTTTAAAAATTGGTTTCCGTATTGCGGGGTCTGCCTTTCAACACGATATCTCTAAAGTCAGTTTAGCTAGAGAATTTAATTTTATGATGCCTTTATTTATTTATGTTATGTATGCCACTTTTATAAGATTCTGGCACCGCAGCAAAAAGAATCCTAACGTGGATTTTGGCTTAAGGTCATTGAAGACTATCACCCAGTAGGCTGACACAATATACTTTTTCTGCCAGAATATTGTAAAAATGTTTTATCTCTATGATATTTGACTGTCTATTTTACCCCAAAACATCTCGAGATTGAAGTATCTAAGGCTTGAAATATTGCACGCAGCTGTAGCGTAGTATTATAAAGTGGCTGTAACGTTCAAAAGAGATACAAATAAAATTAAGAAACTAGATATCCAGCCAGGAGGACCAAAATTCAATGTGGAGACAGAGCAACAAATGACATTAAAATATGGAGACATCCATATTTGGAAAGACGGGTGACACTTGACATATAAACGATGCCTTTTAGGATAGATGTCAACTAACCGATATTGATCTTTAAATATTACTAAATGTTAATAAAAACACTACTTTTTCGAAATTGTTTATATTTTGGACGAGGCCTTTCGAAACCAAAGGTTTCATCTTCAGGCAACTCCACAAATAAATATTTACACATTGTTTGTTACAATTAATATTAAAATAACATATGGTGTAAAAATGTAAATACAAAAATTTTGGAAATATTTCAGCCAGTATGAAAAATTATATTTGACTAAAGTTTAATTTTTGAATAAATTGAGGAGAAAAAAGATTGGAATTTTCAATAGGGCCGTCTCCATTGTTCATGAGTTTTTCTTTATTTCTGTTTATGTATAGTGTTTCCCAAGCATTCAAGTTCATTGGTTTTGTTATTTCTTTTATTAATTTTAGATTTATAATTGATGTTCTGTGTCCTGATTTTGATCTTGTTTCTCGCCTTGCTTCATCCGAGGGGAGAGAACTTTTTGCTCAGCCAGGACATCTAGAGCTGCAATAGGATCCACGGAAGAAAGAACAAGTCACTTTCCCTATGAATCTTCACTGGCATCGGGGTAGGAACAAGTATAGAGAGGAACCATCGTGGCGGTAAGCTACTGCAATTGTACCATTTCACCTCCGACGGGAGCAACGAGACACTATGCAATAAATAAGAGAAAAGAAGGCATAGAGACGCGGCGTGACACTTCCACTGCCAGGCCATGTGTCTAAAATGGCTCCGACGATACATCTATACAACGAATACGAGAGAATAGGGATCCGAGATGTCACTACTCTGCCCGAGAGAAAACAAGGAAAACAACCATATCTCCAGAACGGACGTCAAACAGGCGTCCAGTCCAAGAGTCTAAGGGACGCTCCTGGACGGCAGATGGGAACACGCGATGTGTCTACCAATGAGATATGGCGGTTAAATCGTCGATAGGTACCACGGTCACTTGGATAAGTACACCAATATTGGATATTGGCATAGGAATGCCCTAAACTATTTTAAATATAAGTCTGCCATTGAATATAAAAACAAAAACCTATTCTACTGGATATAGGTACTTTAAAACGTTAAAAATCATTCATTCGGAATTGGCCTTTTCTGTACTGTAGATTTAAAGGTTACGGCTTTCTACGTGTTTCAGGGAGATTAAATTTTAAATTTTAAAGTTGTTATGGTATTTAAAAATATCACTGGTATAGTATGAACCCATTTTTAAACTTTTGCTTCTGTTTAATAAATGTTATTATAACTTGTAATATATAGTTTAATAACTCATACTTAATTATATAAATAATATTTATCCAATTAATGTATTTAAAATTAAATTGTTTTATTTTATCGCCACTTAGTAAGTGTAGTAAAAGGGTAATTTACAATTTATCAACTGTTAATAAATCTAATATCTTGGTGTATATGTTTTTGGAAATAAAAAATGTTTCTAGTCTATTCTAAAAAAATATATAAATTTAAGCATAAGTTAATTAATACAAGAACAATAAGGACCCTATAAAAATAATTGTTTTGTCATAAAATATTTTTTACAAACATTTTTTAAGAACGCTGTAATATGCTATATGTTAATCATTACTTTGTCTTTAATATTCCACACTTTCAAATATTATACAATATTTTTCTCCTAAAAAACGGTAATTACCTTATAACGTATTTAGAAAAGAATTAGTATTAAAAAAAAATAAAAATATAGATGAGATCTGTACCTGCAGAAGTTAATATAATGGAAACGAATTATTTTCAAGTTCACAACAATGTTTTGTCGAGAATCCGTTTATTTCGACTTCAAAGGGAATCAGATTAGATCAAGACAAATCTTTTTACAAAAGTCCCATGATATAATTATCAGTTCTTTAAAAACCAGAATATAAATATAAAAGCTTAAAGTAGATGAAACATTTATAATCTTTTTATTTGATATATAGGTTTAATAAGTACAGGTTTTCTGTTCAAAATGCCTCGTTTTAATTAAATCTAGAATAAGGGGTATCACTATAAAATATAATTTTAATGTATCTTTTGTTATCTTTTGTTTTGTTGTCATATGAGGGAATATCGTTCAAAGTATATTATAAGATATTGATTAAGCCTTAAATTATTTATAAGCCTTAGTTTATCAAAAAAATATAGTTTGTAATGTTGTATACAGTTGGGACTTTTCTCATAATCGATTAACTTAAAAAAAGAAAAAGTATCCGCAGAGAAATAGGTAGAGTGAAATGATCCAAATTATAGCATTGATTTTATACAGCTGATGCATATTATTGATTAATCATACTGACTTTAGATAGGCTGAGTTTCTACCAATCATTGCACGATTGAATCTCTCATATTCATGTTTATTAGTGGATAATCATTACCGGATTAGCAATGTTTTGGTTTCAGCATCTGTTCAATAAGATACGTTCTCTATAGGTAGATCGAAATATCGAAGGAGATAATAATGTAGCCTATTTTTTGACTTAGTAAGAAAAAAAACATTACTAGCTGTAAATTATATATCTCCATGTTTTTCGTACTTGATATAAGTACCATGATAACGGAAGTCACAAATGATTTTGAAATTTGAATAGACCTATATTTTGAGTTAGATAAATAAACTCAAATAATAATATCATATCGGTTCATAAAAATCTTTTACGCTTAATTTTTACTTGGTTGAGTTAAACAGTCCACTTCTAGTATAAGTGTGGATATATCCGTTAAACAAATTGTCCTGTCCTCAGCCAAGACCAAACCCCCGTGAGCAGTGTCCTTCAGAATTATTTTGCGCATAAACCCAATAATGCCTGATAAATGTAAATATTAAATTATTATACATTGATTGATAAAAGTAATTCTCCTTTTACGTGAACACTTTTACGTGACAGCTGCACGTGCTTAAGCTTTCTAATAGAGTAAATTGTATTTAAATTTTTACTGTGCCAACTAAGCTAATAGATTTGAAATTGTTTTAGGCGGGTCGTGTTCAAGTATTTCGTGTTCAGCATTCCTGGTATACATTTGTGTTGGTGAGTTTTGAGGCAGCATTCATTTCGGTCAACATTTGTAGCCAATATTTGAGCTTATTAGCATGCATGATCGTCATAACGCAATTAAGTCAAGTAAATGAGAAGTATTTGGTATGTAAAGTTATTTGGGGTATATTAACAAGGAAGTGTTTAGGAATCAGGCGTAAGACTTGGTTTTCCAAACGCTATGCAAATTTTTAGTACCTAAAAGGGTATTATGATAAATTGTTAATAAACGTTAACGTTGATTTTGTATACACAATCATCTCATTGCAATTGCCTCCATAGTATCACAACAGAAAACTGTGCATAAGTTCTCTGAAAATGGTCATAAGAGACAAAAACCGCATTCACTAAAACTTTTATATAAAGTGAATTTTAGAAAACGATATATATATATATATGTATGTATGTATGTATATATAAAATCTCAAACAATTTGAAGCGGTTTAGAGATTGATAACAAAAATCTCTGAAATAAGTTCGTAGGCTAGCTTTTTAATTTACATAATTTCGTTTCAAGCTGGCGACCATTTAATCATAACAACAAATTCACGACTTTGTTATTTATGAGCCTAAAGAAAGAGCAAAAATCTTTCTAGAATGCATCTAAGGTTGAATACAAAAAGTTGTAATTTACATTTCGTATGTACCTCGAATAGTTTTCGATGTATTATTACATATAAAGTCCAAGAGAATTAATTTATTATAATTTAATCGTCACAAAATCTACCTACTTC
This sequence comes from Homalodisca vitripennis, assembly GCF_021130785.1. Taxonomy (NCBI): domain Eukaryota; kingdom Metazoa; phylum Arthropoda; class Insecta; order Hemiptera; family Cicadellidae; genus Homalodisca; species Homalodisca vitripennis. The sequence goes on along the minus strand of NC_060207.1, from coordinate 217,451,337 downwards.
TTATGACTGAGCTAAAAGTACTAATTTATGCCTGTTCTAACTAATCAACGAGTAATTTATATGATTAAACCGTAATTATTCTAAAATGCTATAAAAATAATTTTAAGGAACATCTCTCACATTTATAAGGATGCAAAACCCACCAACTTAATGAAAACATTCTTGGGATTGCAGTTATTTTCGAATATATGGGTTATTGTCTTTATTTTATACAGCTATGGCCATATTATAATATCTAATCAGTTTAGAAAAAAATTACGTTTAGAATACCTCTTGATACCATAATATCCGGAAAATACACACCGTATTGTTTTATAATTCAAGTAATTAATTAGAACGTAAACTAAATAAGGAAATGTGCAAAAACTAATTGATTAACCGAAACAATGGAAGTTTAATTATTTTAATTATAATAAATATTTTTTCTGTTTGAATTTATACTGTATAATATACTTACTGTGTTATAAAATACTCCCTTGTACCTCTAGCGATTTATTCTAGTACAATGCAACTGATTTATGGTCAGAAGAAACAAAATATATCGTAAAATAAGCACGTAGGGTCACACTATTTTTTTATAGTACGAAGAGATGATTTTAGTAACGGAGAGATAAAAAAGTAATTGTGAATGTTATAAGGAGAAGGATAAAAGGCAGAATATATACCATAGGGATAATCTATGTCTTGATGTTCTTCATTTAAATGATAAAAATACTGTAGCGTTAACACATACATTATGCACATAACGTACCTATGCCGGGAAGAGTTAATGCAATTTGTATATTGAGTTTAGGTCCGATTTACATTCCTCTTATGATCAGAGTGTGAAGTTTATCTACCAACAGTGTAGAATACTAGGTTGCTCCACCGTGCTTAGAGATCGTGTCTAAAACAGTAGTGCACTCAATTGTGGATTTTATGATACAAAGAGGATACTTCTTCACATAAATTACACTATATTTTGGTAGTGTACACACTTTTATGTTGAAATGATATAAATAGTTCGTTTTGAGCTTCTACGTCGCCGACTTGTATGCAAACCCAAAGGCCTCTTTATACGAAAATGCCTCCAGAATCCAGGAACTAAGTCAGTGATAATTAGGTGCTGTATCAAGAGGAAGGGGACGGGTGTTCATGTGAACTTTTACCTATATTTTATGGATATGTACCACCAGATTGATATTATTTCTACTTTCTGTATTTACCATTCAATTATATCTTTTTTTCGTGATTTGTTGTGTTCATTTCATAACCTAAACGGAGCAATTAATCCAGAATGCAGTACTAAGCACATCTATTTCTACTACAGAATACTCTTATATTTTACTGAAGAAGGAGCTCTTCTTATTGGATAATGTATTGCAGTAAAATAAGGACACATTGTTGAGATAATTTTAAATTTGAAGTTAATTGTAAACTTTTTGTTTCTTTTACTGCAATATGCTAATATTGTTACATGTAAATCCTTGCATCATTCCTAGAAGGTTTTAAGTAAGAAATGTATAGTTTTGTAATGAACATTAATTTTACTTCAAAATAATTCGTAATTGAATGTACTATATCAGTATATTCACTCACTCTTCTTGGTATGGGAAGAATAATCGCTCACTTAATAATCTGTAATTAACACTAAATAAGTAGTAATTATCATAATTTACTGAAGTACAAGATAAACTTTATCTTAGGATTGAAAACACATAACAAGTAACGGACAAGTGGATATGACATTTTTTGGGCCGGAACACTAAAACCTCCGTAAACCTTCGAGGCTCTTAGTCACTTCGACGTCTCAAACTAAAATGCCTTTTAGTTCTTAAGTTACCTATAATGAACTTTTCCTAAAGCGTGTTCTCTGTTTTGGACTAACAATGCATTCAAAATTGTATTATTACCTATCGGAATTTAAAACGTTTATGTTAACTTAATTTTTTCTTTTGCATCTACAACGATTATCATTTTTGAACTTACTTTGCAAATATCTAGAGGCTAAAAATGTTGGACATATTTTAAATGTGTATAAAAATGCAATAATATAAAATAGTACGATCAGTAATTTTATCTTAAGTATAATTAAAAACTATTATTTTAAATATTACATATTGGATTGCTTAATTTTATAAAACTGTGACAGTATCTAATCTACAATACGGTCTTTAGGAAAGCTAAAGAAATTCTCACGTTTTACTGTGGATAGCTGACTGACGTTAATAATGAAAAACTTAAAAAAAAACATTTTTCTTAGCTGTCTGTTGAAAAAATATTGAAACTGATAGAAAATCAATTTACAAAGACCTAGAGATTTGAAATTTTGAACTTAGCTCGAAATTGAACAGTGTAAAATCTCGTTTTTTAGTTTTATTTACATGCAAATATACTAATTGGCTGTTTGCATACTCTAGAGTTTAATTCTTAAAACAAAGGCAATACAGTTTTAAACCGAATATCAGTATATAAATTAATGCTCTATACACTCAATTAAATGTTTGATCTGCTGAAATTCTTGTCTTACATCTCGCAACTGAGATCCAATCTCAATCAAAGATTGTTATAAATTACATTTAATGAAATTTTTAGAATGTCATATAAATATCTTCAGTGTGTGAAATTCAAGAATAATGGTGTATTCTAAACATAAATAGTGACATCTTCTAGTATTTATCAAGAAATTTTTTCGTTTGAATATTAGAATACACCTAATTCAAAATTGTCTATTTCTTAATGTAAAGAAGGATGAGCACATCTAAAATTACTATGGACAAATTTCAGAATTAAAACCACATGATCTAGGAGCTTTTAGAATCGTAATTTGACCTTTTTTCTATTTTATAAATTGTTTTTTTAAATTACTATTCAAACGATTTTGTGTTCATTGCTATCGAAGAAGGCGCCAGGAACACCCGCACTGGCTAGTTTAAATTGCTAATTCCTTACCTCAAAACGGCTGTATTCGATAAATTATATGTAGCATATTCTTGAAATTTGAGGAATTCCCTGTTAGCTTCTTTAAAATCTTTGGAGATCCGAGAACGATTTGCTTCGGGTATTAAGTTATTTGCAGCGGAAGTCCGTGGCCGTAGTACGTGAGGATTGCTAGTCTTTGTTTTGTAGCACACAGAATAATTTTTTAAGTGAAAGTGAGTCTTTTTAATAAATATATAATTTTGTATTTTAATATTTATAATAAATATTTCATAGATTTATTTAAATGTAGTAAATACCATATTCCTTAAATATAATGGTTGAGTTTGTAATCCACCCTAAGCCCGATTAAATAGAAAGGGGTTAAGAGCCTTAATTAAATACAGTACTTATACGTTTTTCTCTCCTTTTTTATAAGCTTTAAAAAATACAAGTTTCAAACTTTTACTGGTAAATCGTCCTTCAAAAACACAATGCAAGTTTTTATAAGGTAAAAACTTTCCGAGACAAGTAAAACGTTTTAGAGGGCTTTAAATTTTAGACTTTAGGGACCCATACTTTGGTGATTGTGGCATAAGACCTTTATTACGTCTTGAGATACGAAATTTACTTGAAAAAGGACGTTGGTGGAGCCTGTTAGGCAACAAATGGTGTGGCGTTTTTATATCTTGTAATATACCATGTCATTGTTATACAAGTGTGTTTTTTTGTTATTCATTCCTCAGTGATATTCAATCTCTATGAAATATTTTTACACGAGGATACGTTTAAAAATATTCTATAACTAGGTCGAGCACGTTGTTTTTGTACATAGTTTTTTTGTCCAAACCCCTTGCTTGCATAATAACTTCTACATGATCAATTATACGTCTACATGTTAAAAGTAAAGATTCAAAGGTTATCTATTGTTTAATTAAAATTAAATACATGGAAACTTCTAGTTCTGGGTTAAGTATTACGTATAAATATAAAAATAGAGTAGTCTTTCTTGAAAAATTACAGGAATTTTAAAGATTTTATGTGATATTTTCTAATATAATTCCCTTGTAGGCTAATAATTTATTAGAGATTAAACATTTTGAAATAGGTTTAAGAGTATAAATAACAAAATAAGATTTTCTACGCTTCTTTCAATTATAATAATAATTTAACAAATGTAAACTATTCACCAGCAGCAGTTTTAAGAGTTGATAATGTCTGTGTCTATTTTAACTGCCAGTCTCAGTGTTGGACACTTAGTGTTGTCAGCCGGTTAAAATTTACACTGCTGCCCATTTTTGTTTTGTGAAACTAAATAATTTCATGAATGAATTAACCTACAATTTAACAATACAATGGACTAAAATTGTCTACCAACGTATTTGAAGTAAACGAAATTATCACAGCTCAAAGCTGCTTTCTTGCTATGTGTGTACATAAAGGGAAATAAGCCACAGTTGTTGTCATCATCATCATCATCTGACGTTTCCGTTATCACGGGTCGTCGTACACAGCCTCCTCCACTTTTGTCTGTCATTCCAGGTCTCCTCTTCCTCCACCTGCATTTTCTGTAGTCCCCTTTCTATGTCTTTCCACACTTGGTCCTCCCATCTTTCTCTCGGTCTTCCTCTTGGTCTTCTTCCTCTTTCCTCCTTCTCCAGTGCTATTCTAGACATTCTATTATCTCCCATCCTCTTCACATGCCCCATCCACTGTATTCTTCTTCTTTCCATTGTCTTTTGCAGTGAAACTACCTTCAATCTTTCTCTGGTTATTTCGTTCCTTATTCTATCTCTTCTTGTAGTCTTCTCTATTCCCTCTTAAAAATCTCATTTCTGCAGCTTTCAATCTGCTTAAATCATTTTTAGTCCACGTCCACGTATCTGCTCCATATAATAAAAATTGGTTGGAAATAAGATTTTATACATCAATCCTTTTGATTCTTTCCCAATGTTAGAACTCCACACAATCTTCTTCACCATATTGAAAAACTTTCCACTTTTCCATATTCTTGTTTCCTATCTCTTCTCTTATTGTGTCCCTATCTGTTATGATACTTCCTAAAATAACAGAAAATTCTTCACCTTTTCAAGTCTTTTTCCTTCAACTAACAACGTCTTTATTATTTCCTTCCCTTCTCTCTACTTTCATTACTTTTACATTTTTGTTATGTTCATCTCTAAACCATATTTCTTCGCCACTTTTGCCCATTTGTTCAACTGTCGTTCTAACTCTTCTTTTCCCTTTTTTCCCATAGCATTATGTCATCAGCATATGCTATTGTCCACAGTTGTTGTACGCCGTAAATATCTTGAATATATATACCCTGATTTTAAAAATTTATCTGCGTTAAATTTTTTTGTATTTGCCTTCAAATACTTTTATATGTACAGTTTACCTGTTGCCCTCCTTATTCTCTAGCATAGCCGCATTTCGTAAAGTCACTTCATACAAACATTCCTCTCTACACTAAAGCAGTTGTAAACCCCTTTAACTGAAGTAAATCAAAGATTTTGAAACGATTCTTTAAATTTAAAAAGTAATAGTTATTAAAGGGGGTGTGGGGGGTGGGGGGGGGGGGGGGTGGGGGGGGGGGGGGGTGGGGGGGGGGGGGGGTGGGGGGGGGGGGGGGTGGGGGGGGGGGGGGGTGGGGGGGGGGGGAGGTATTCGAATTTGTGGTTATGTCGTGGAAATATTTGAAAGTTGTTGTTAGGTTAGTAGGTAACAAAGAAATCAAATAAAATCTATAATCTTTGAAATATTTCATTATAAGTATTGTGTTTAAAACAAACTTTCATTATATGAATAGATTAAAAAATGTTTTCATTTAATGTAATAGTTATAATATAAAGTAATATTTTAAAGTTAAGTAACTGTTTAAATTGCAGCAGAAGCGGTTTTGGAAAAGCCAAAACAAGTACAAGTCTCAGTTTTACAACGAACAATAAAGTTTAATCGGTACTTGTTTCGGATAAACACGACTTGTATGGACTTAAAGTATTAAGAACTTTTGGTTTACCTTCAGCACATAAGTATTCTCCTAAACAATTGGAAATTCGTATGATCGAAAAAGTTTACTATTACAACATGTTCATACATGAAATTCTACACTGAATATATATGAATCTGATTCTAATAACACTTATACTTTAATTGAGAAGAAATATAGTTTTATAAGCAGCAAATTATCTAGTAATATCCTGTCATTGCAAAAAAACCAGAGCTAAAGGCATTAGATTAACATATTGAATTCACACGAATATTGAACGTTATGTGTTGAAGACTTGATCGCTATGCCATGCTTCGGAATCGTATCTATACCATTATAAGGGACGCAACTCTATATCTTTATTACACCGGAGGGGTACTGAAAAATAAAATGTACCTCTTTTTTAGTCTAGATGTATCTGATGTCAAAGCATTGCAAAGAGTTCATTTTGACCTTTTTCCACACCCAATTTTTTTTTATTTTGAAGCGTGGCCTCCTGGTTCTATAATTGTCAGATTTTAAACATTAAACTAAAGAGAAAGGCGAAATGGAGCTAATTCATTATTTACTGAATATCACTTTGAGTGTTTAAACTGGAAAAACTATGTTTTATTTAAGAATAACGTAGGTAGTATTATCGGATGTTTTACCCATTTGCTAATACATCCATCAACAAATACGAATTGTTATTTCAGCCATGACTTTACAAATTCGTAAGATAAGCATATCACACAAAGAAACATTTAATATATATCTGTTATTTCATACTTGTTAATTCTATTACGTATAGTGTTTCGGAAATCAATAAATCATACCCTCGCTTTCTCTTTCGAAAACCTAATATTTTAAATAACATTTCATGTTTTTTATACATAGACTCCAGTTAGTCCTTCATTTTAATTTTATAAGGTAAAAATCAGTAACAAATATTAAAGAGGTGAGTCGTGGTAGTGAACTGTGGAGAGTATAAAAAAGTATCATAGTATTACCACTTCAGTAGTTACTTAACTCAGAATCCTCCGTTTCAGGGCTTTAACTGCTTTATTACGGAAAGGACGAAGGGCATAGCAAATAAATAGTTCGTATTACACAGCAGGGTCTTTCTGTAGGTTTAAATACAAAGGAGTAGTTTACAGCAATAACTCCAAATTTATATTTTTATCCCTAGGCTTACACGGTAAGTTATCCAGGTCAGACCAAGTCGATACAATGTTAACATAGTGTAATCCCTAAAATATTGCGGCCCTAATTTGAAGAGGCATCTTTAGTAAACAGTTAATAAACGGAAAGTGGTATTAATGCAGGTATGAAAAAAAATATATATACTGTATATGTGTGTGTGTGTTTTGTTTGTGTGTGTGTGTGTGTGTGTGTGTGTGTGTGTGTGTGTGTGTGTGTGTGTGTGTGCGTGTGTGTGTGTGTGCGTGTGTGTGTGTGTGTGTGTGTGTGTGTGTGTGTGTGTGTGTGTGTGTGTGTGTGTGTGTGTGTGTGTGTGTGTGTGTGTGTGTGTGTGTGTGTGTGTGTGTGTGTGTGTGTGTGTGTGATGAAGGTGAGGAATCGTAACTTGTTTTGTTATGGTGTAATACTATGTGTAATATTTTAAAGCAATAATACGTATTTTTAATACTATACTTATTTTATCTGTCACTCCGTGCCTGTAAGTTATATAAGCAGTTTGGACTCATGGAAATAAAAGTTTTACACTATTATTGTTTATAAGGCAATCGAATAACTAGGATTAAAATATATTTTTATGTTTGTGTACAAGAGTACAGTTTTTTTTAAACCTTATACGAGTTAGCTGAGAGTTGATAAAGGAGTATCGTGTTACTCAAGTAGCTGAAAAATTTCGTTTCAGTCTCTCTGTCTACGATATATAAAAAACGAGCTGTCCTATAGATTTGAAATTTGAAACTTCATTTCTAAATAGACAAATATCAGTTCTACGAGGTATCAGGTCTTTAATGTATACGACAAACATGGTAGCGAACTTCTCCAGTTTATCGTTACTGGTGATGTAACATTTGTAAAACATATCAATTGTGAAACAAAAATGTATATAATAAATGTTTATATTTCAGTTGGTTAATTATTTATTTCAAAAGGTTTTTTACTTTCTGGTTAGATTTCGTGACATAATAGATTGTGTTTGGATGAGTAAATTCTTTTAATAGGCAGATACAATTTTCCTTTTATTCTACCGAGGAATCAAAAACTGTTGTTTTACTCAGTGATTATCGGTCTCTCACATAAGTTTAAAATATAAAATGAAATAAGTACAATATTTTAAGCATAGGCCTGTAAAAAGAACAATAGTTGAAAATTAGAGACAACAATATAATTGTTATTCGTTAGCGGGAAATTTTAATAAATACTTTTTCAGAATTGCAGTTGATAAAGTAGAATTGTATGAACTGCTCAGTCACAGTGAAGCAAAGGTAAGCGAGATAGAGTGAGCAGAGATGAATGCATACGTTATGAGCCTTTATTGCTCGCAAGGTATGCCAGCAATGAGGGAAGGCAGCGCTAGAGATATGAGTCATATTCTCACCCTCATGTTTTCTGATTATATGCTTTAAAGTATAACTGAATCCTCAATATTTAAGCTAAGCTGGTTTCTTAACAGTTGGGAAAAGTCTTGATGAACCGATTAGTAATGATTTATAATACCTCAAACAGAATGAGAATTATTCCTGTGTTCATCATTGTCAATTTTTGTGCCTATCTGTAATCCATAAAAATAACATTTATTTTTCATCATTTAATACTTCCTTAGCTTTACAGCTAATTGCATAGTATTTATAACATTGTTCCTAATATAGTTTTAAGTCTAATATTATTTCTAGTGTTATTGATAAAACCAGTGGTAAGCTCCATGCCTTATTTTAGATTAAACTAAGAAAAGTGAGGGTTTTTACTTATAAATTACAATATTATTATGTATTATGACTAATAATACAGAAATTAAATATATAACGTACAGTCTATTCACATATCACACTATACACAACCATACATAGACTATGGCACTTACTAATCTGATAATATTGTCTTATCAGTTTGAAAATAATCAATTATAGAAATAACATTTTCTTCAAGTTCGAGTTTTCTTATAAATTTTTGTATTTATTTAAAGTATATTTTAATTGATATTTCGTGGCAATTGTTTAAGTTTTAACCACCCTGTAGAAGTTTATAGGTTTTTGGCCTATAACAAACATTTTTTTGGAATTTTTTCATATTCACGTAAATTAAACAAAAGCCACCACACCGAACAGGTGATTCTATCTGTGGTGATTTTGAGCCTAGTACAAAACAGATATGATTGGATTTTCCAATGGGTACTTGTCACAATAAATATTATTTATAATTTATAAGCCTAGAGTTATTACATGAAACGATTAAAGCAGCAATGTCTATTACAGCATTTGCCATTGGCTGGATGTATTATAATTTATTCTCTGAAAAGCCATAGGTTGTGATTAAATGCCTTAATGGAGAATACTTCCCATAATCATTACTTATCTTATTTAAGCTAATAACCAATCCGATTAGATGAATGTGTAATCGATATTACAACAGTAAAGGTTCTGTCCCTAGTGCCCACGAGTAGAAATATATTTTTTCAATGTTGGTTTCTTCTAATAGCACTAAATACGTCATCCATGCTTTGATTTATTAAAATCAAATAGGGATGTCCTGCGTGGTCGAAAATTACATATCTGACGGAGTTATTATAGGCTGATACAATGTGGAATTATCCAAATAAGCAATAATTATGTCATATATCCTTTTATTTATTCAAATCATGTGGGGGTGTTCTCCCTAATCGAAGATTATATATGTAGAAGCCGATCCCCTTTTAAGTATTATGATAACCATGGGCGACTGGCTTATCAAACATCTGATAAAAAATAATAAGGGGTGAGTCTATACAATACAAGATCGATGGTACTGATAAAAAGTGCAACGGTCACAGACAGGATTCGAACCTGCGCTATATCTAAATCAGACTCAAATTCCAACGTCTTCGACCGCTCGGGCATCGGCACTCCAATATTTCAAATGAGATAGGCTGTTGCAATGTAGATTTCTCCAAATAAGCAATAACTACGTCATATATGCCTTTTATATTCTAATAATGATGAATATTCCGCCTTAATGGAGAAGTATATATTTAACGAAGATATGAATGTACAATCACTTCCTGCAAAATATTCTTCTGAGATTTTAATGGTACTCCCTGAGCACACTCACCAACACATTAATTTTCTTCAGGACGGGGCTTCACCTTAATATGCAATCAATGTCCAACAAACTCTTGATTAACATTATCCTGACAAGAAGATTGGGAGAGGAGGGCTAGTGATTTTTTAGGCAAGATTGCCGGACTGAAGAAGTTTTAAATGCATTAGACACTTTTCTAACGATTACAAATTACATACCTTTAGCTGAGGTAATCTCCAGAGTGCAATTGCTTTTGTAACAACAGTTAATTTAAATTGTTTATGGTATGTTATTATATGTTACATAATGCTCAATAACTATCATAGTAAAACATAGTATAACGTGCTAAAAGAGATTGATAATTTTCATACTGATGTATGTTATTAGTACAAATATCTTCGTATTTTTACATGTAAAACAGAAAGGTTTTCACAGAATTAACTATTATAAAATCATATAACAACTGAAACAAAAATTATTTATTATAATTCGTGAGAAAACAAATAAAGTTCCCTTTTATAGATTGATTAAAATTCTATCCGTTCATAACTTGTTTACATGATATTGATGAAAAATTCTTATTAAGCAAAATAAAAAAAACATTAGTCTAGTCAGTTCCTAAGAAAATTTATAAATTTCATCAAAGGGAAATATGGTTGTTTAAAATACACAAAAATATATTTAAAAGAAAAGCAGTTTTTTTTTAAAGGAGAAGCCGACCCCCTTTTAAGCCTTATTCTGCCCGTCCTCATGGGCCACTGGCCTGTGCGAGGATCTTATCAAACAGAATAAGGGGGAGAGTCGATACAGTACAAGGTCAATGGTACTGATAAAAAGTGCAAGGGTCACAGACAGGATTCGAACCTGCGCTATCTCTAACTCAGACTCAAAGTCCGACGTCTTAGACCACTCGGCCATCGGCACTCCCAATAGTTATTCCTTGAATAGATGAGAACCATATTACATTGACTAGAATATTCTTATGCGAGGTTTCATCAAAAAGATATTACAGTGAACATTAAATGTAGTTAAAAAGGTAAAATTGTAAACGAATAATTTACTCTATGGATTATCAATCATCACACATGAAGTACATACAATTTCCGATTATAAACAATACTAATGAAATTTAAATACAGTCTCATTAGATATACTAAAAATATTCTTCTTATGGAATGGAAATTGTAATCATAAAGTGTTTGTATATTGACTAGAGATTAGTTACATAATTTTTTTTTTTCATTCCAAAACGCAGTTTAAACGGTTTCACAAACTTCGTTTGTCACTGTCACTTCTAACAAATATTTCATTAAATTAAAGTAACATTTATTGCCCTGTGCGGAAAGGTATACATTAAAAGAGACAGTTTAAATTATTTCCGAGGTGGAAGGTGTTCGCGACACTACATTCTAACAAAGTGACCGTCGTTATTTATAAAAATATCTCACCCACCACATGTCGCTTTTATTGCCAGGTCAGAAACTATTTAATAGAGTATTTAGATTTGAATAGAAAAATCGGGTTTGAGGTAGTGATAATATATAAATAATAATAAAGCAATTAAATCTACAATTATTCATATATACTATCTTAAAAACTGTTAAAACCCGTTAGGGATATTTTTATTTAGAAAACTTGTGAATTTTAAACTTATTTGAATTTTTGCATAGACGTAAATCTTTTTTTTTAAATACCATAAATTAAATTTGGTTAAAATATAATTGCATACATAATAAACACTTGCATAACAGATACTGATCTTCTTCATCATATTATAAAGTTGGAATCTGTAACACCATGTAGATAATAAAGCCTAAAGATTTGTATGTAAACTAATCTTCATTTCAAATACTTTTAGAATAATATTACCCACTGTCATTTATTTCTGATTTATATGTATATATATATATATATATATATATATATATATATATATATATGTGTGTGTGTGTGGTGTGTGTGTGTGTGTGTGTGTGTGTGTGTGTGTGTTTGTGTGTGTTTAAATAATAACTAATTTTAATATGTATTTTTATAAAATTTCGATGGTAAAAAACTCTTTAAACGTAAATGTTGGTTAACAATTCGTTTTTATATTTTTTTAAAATATCTTTATAGTGTCCTCTCGTTACAAGAAGTTTAAATAATGATGGTTTTCCAACTAAATGAAATTGTTAAATATAATCTAATTTAAATTACATTTAGTTCAAATAAACTTTTAATATTTTTGTTAGTTAAGTTTATTTAAAATTAGTTCATTTAAAATTAGGACCTGGTAAATTACAAATTGAATTATTTTTTAGTATGAAAAATTGCTTCCATTAATAGCGCTACTGTAACAGATGTTCGTATACCAAATTAAAAATAAAACTATGACACACTATATCTATTTATGACCAATGTATATTTACAAACCAGTATTTTTTCCCCGCAAAATGCTCTTAATTTCATTTTTACCCTCATGTAAATCTGTATTGTATTTTATAAGACGTGATATATTATAGACAGCCTTTTATGGAGTTATTAAGAAATGTAATCACAGCCTTTTGTAAATTTATATTTACAAGTGGATTGGTGCTGCTATATAAAATAAAAAGGATATACATTTTTTATTCATTCAAACTGACCAAATAATATGGTAGTTCTCCTTTAAATTGTTCCTTTCAAAATACGGTATTTTATTAATTATTGAAACCAGGAATGCTTGTAATATATTTTTTAATTAGTATTTACTTAAGATTTACGAAATAAAATAGCATTGTGTAAAGTTAGGTTAGTGAATTACTGGCTCCGAGTTAATTATTCAGCTCGCAGCAGCCATACTGCGGGAGACGTATATAATAGCAGCAGCCATTACAGGGCTAAATGTCTCTGCTGAGTTGTCATCCAGTTTAACCTTTCTTGCCCTTTCCCACTTAGTTACCCTTAGTGTTGCCCTTAATAATGTTTAGAGAAGAGCTGTTTTTCATCCATAACTTAAAACTAAGTGAAAAAATTTCAGAACAGAATACAAAGTTAGGCGTCAGAGCAATGACAGATTTACAAAGTAAAGTTTTTAAGTCAAAACCTAAGACAAATAGGTTTGTTAATGAGTATAATTAAAATTAAATTGATTTTATTAAATGTTGCGAGTGAAATATATACATAAAATACAATAATTACAATGACCTTGTTGGATTAATTGAATAAGCCCTACTGCCTTTCTTAAGGAAATTTATTAATTAAAATAATACATATGTATTTCTAAAATACAATTACTAAAAACTGTAGAATTGGTAAAATACCTTTATGACGATTACTTGTCGTTGCTAACAATACCGCGTATAAAATGTGAGTCTTTCCGAGCAATGTGCTTTAATTTACCTCCAAACTACGACTAATTTAAGGAATATAATATGCCTTATATGCCTTATCATCTATGGGGATTACTGTATACTAACTCTGATTGTATTAGTAATCCAAGAGGTAACTCATACTTTACTATTTGTTGAGTGACAGAAAACATTATTGCTCAGACTGCTGTCTGTAGAGTGACGAACTCAGGTAGCTGTAAAACTAAATATTAAATCACGTGGAGTGGCCATGATGGCGTCATACCTCAGAACTAAATTTAAAAGTCCCTTGGATTACAGTTCACCTAGTACGTATAAATGATGTATCTCCTCTGTAAATACTAAAATACTTCCTTCGTAAGTAACCGAGCCTGTATACCAATACACCCAGCGTAAAAATGATTAACAAACTTCTATACATTTAATATATTACAAAACTTCAACAGTATTGATGAACCTAACAGAATGTTCAATGCAAGTTTTACCTGATTGGCTCAGATTTAGGGAGTCATATCACTTAAGAGACTGGACAAATATAATTTTTTTTCTATTAAATTTATCGTATACTTTAAGTTTGTCACTGAACTTTTCCTAAAATAGGTAGATGTGTGACTGTAGCAGAGAAAAATTTGTGTGTTAATTTCTTTTTTATCCGATTGTACTGTATGTTTGCCTATCTTCCCACATGAAATCTTGAGAATAAATGAGTTTTGGATAACATATTTTGCTGGCAAACTCAGCGAGGCTTTTTACGTGAAATTTGATGTACTCCTACCTTGTTAATAAACTAACAAATCTTTTTATCCATGATTGATGTTTGTATTTATTGAAAATATCTGCGATAATGACAGAAATTAGCCAATTAGACACGTTTTAAAGTTTTCTTATTAAATTGATAGAATTGTAAGGCAATTTTTCCGAGTTAAATAATGGGAATTGACCTTTATTTCTCGATACCTATTGAAATCAATATGCAATACGTCGAACGTTACAACATTAAACTGAGCAATGTGGAGAGTATTCAAATTAAACGAACTAATACACAATCAGTAAATCTCATGTACGAGTCTAGTATATCTCTCCAGGTGTTGAATTTCCCCCAGGAAGGCTAAGAAAATAAGATTCATACGCCAAAGCTTACTCCAAATCTCGGCCGCAAGGCTCGTTGTATTTATTGCCAAAAGTTCACAGTTTCTTGTGCTTTTTTATTGAAATCTTGAAAATCGGATCTTACACAACAAAATTATATGCTTGTATTCAAATCCTTAGATGAGCTTCAGTTCATATTTTGAGTAATTATATATCATTGTATTTGTAATGTTCACGTAATATATTATGGTTCAATAAAGTATTTTTTAGATGAGAAATAGCGAAGCCCATAACTGAGGGATCTATCACAATATTCTATCTGTAAAATATCTAAAGAAAGTAAACAAGCTTAAATGAGTTCAAATGTTTTTATTTTATTTTATAGAAATGACATAGCTTTACTTTTATACAATGAGTAGAAAACAATCATAAAACCTTTTAACTTTCATAAACTAATTAATAGATAAATTACAATTTTGAACGATACAAAATACTCTTCAAGTCAGCATTAGCTTTCGCGTGGCATTCTGTTGATATTCATACCCAGGATAATGAAATGTATTTAAACTTATTTGTACGAATGTCGACTTTATTGGAAATATGTAAAGTTTCTGTTTTTTCTGTTTCTACTAATCAAACTGGGCAGTAGGCGGTAATACCTAAATTGATTGCATGCAGCTCTTTAACACGATAACTAACAAGACAATAAACAAACTAGTTACAATTGCAGATGATTTTGGTAAGAAAATAAATGATACTCCTACAATGTTTTTGGAAACTTTTTATACCAGGATATTTATATTATTCTTTTACATAGTAAAACAATTTTACTCTAAAAATTGCTTCTAATCTAAGCGGGCCAATTAGCTGTAAGCAAGGGATATCTTTAGGCTCTCGACAGTGAATTAATGAATAAAGTTTTGGAAAAATAATGTACACTCTTACGCGAAAAGCAATCTGTCAGGACGTAGGAATGCAAGAGAACGGCATACGCTAAAGGACGACATACTACAAACTGACAAGTGTAAGGCTTGGAGGCATCAGGAATAACGTCTGTTATTTTAGACCATCTGGAGAAAAATCCCTTCACATATTATTATTGAATTATCTTTAAAAAGGTTTACAACAATGGATAAGAATGTTACATTGCTATCTGAACATTCTGTTTTAGCTAGTTCTACCTTACTGCTTAAAATTGCAAACATGGTAGGTATATAAATTAAGATTTAAATATAGTTAATGACAGGAGATCTCTAAGTAGTTGATTGTTAACTTGAATTGCACTCACGAAAAAGCCATTCATGTATTTAACAGTAAACTCCGCAGTAAACTGATCTATCACTTCTAGAATATCTTCAAGCCAGTATCTCATAATAATATGTTAGTGAATTTCAGGTCTTGACGTGCACTTGTTCCCCGGTTATAAGTTTTATACTGATAGTTATGTATAATAGTGCCTAAAATGAACTCTCCTTAGCGTTACAGTTCCATTTAAATTGATTAATTTGGAAATAACTAGTTACATAACAACAGAATCATCACTCAAGAATTGAGATGACAGTATAATTAATTGCACTAAAACACATACAAATGACTTTGAGTTAATTAGCACAATGCAGTAGAAAATTCAACTTTTTCACTTTGAACAAGAATTTAAATATCTCCTATTTCACCTAGTTGTAAACATACCTTTGCATTTGATTCTGGAAAGACAAAATATTCAGATCATATGACGAAGTTTAGTAAGCATTACATATTAGTCATTTCAAGGGAGAAGAAGGGTAGGCCAGCTTTTTCCAGTTTTGTTTCAGCTTCTCCAGTCAAATACGGAAGGTAATAGCACTCTCTCATCTCCAGGCTAGAATCAGGCTGTAACACTAGGAGAGATCCACCTCCGTAGTAGGCTACGGCCCGAATAGGACTAAAATTTCGAAAGGTACTGTGCAATTCACAGGCATTCAAAAGGTTGCCCATATTTATGTGACACATCAGTGTTTTCTATACTTAATGCTAGTTCAAGTAGAAGATATGAACCGTCCAGAAGTGAATCCATCCTAGATTGGAACCACTGGAGATAACAAATACACCTAGAGCATAATAAGTTCCATATGATAAAAGGCAACATTTATAATCTGTTTTTAATAAATATCTTATTCCACAATTTCTAATAGGTTTATTTATTTAATTAATAACCTGAAACGAAATAATAAGAGAAAATTAATTAATTTAATGAAAATGTAATAAATTAGCAGTTACCGATGATTTATATGAATTGAAAGTTTTTATCAGTCATACGAACTGGGCAAAACGTTAAAGGACAGCTAATACCGAATTGACGTCACTGAACTGTTACTTTAACCTGATAACGCAGTGAACTGGAACTTTGCGATAAAGACTGGCATAAACTGTCGATAATAGTACTAGTAATCTCTTAGCAATCATTCCCCTTAGAGTAAATAAGGGCTATTGCACAAATATACATTATAAACGTCTCAACATAATGTTATTAGTATCTGTTTATTTGTTTCTTTTTATATTTTACATGAATTTAGAAAAACAAATGGTTGATTAATTTAATCAAACATTTAAAGGTCGAAGTTTAAATTAGAGTACATGGTTTGCTTTATTAAGCTGAAAAACATGTTTTCATTTAAAAGAATAAAATAACATGACACAACACAGAAGGAATAAAAATTCAAACAAATGCCTCAGGAAATTTAGGTTTATCATTAGTTTTTCGTCTTATCTAAAAAAAACCTTTACAAAGTCTTTCTAATTACCGCATGTACAGTACTGTTAAAAGTAAAAAAACAAATATTTTTTTATACCCTTCGGCAGCATTTAAGGTCTAATAACGCTGTCCGTTAAAAGTTATAGAAGTAAATAACTAGACCGTTATAATTGAGTATATTAAATAATATAATTGTGCATTAAGTGTTACAAAATATAGGTATTTTTTAGGAAATTTACAGGCTTGCGGACATTGTGTTTCTGTTTTTAAAATTAGAAAATTATGAAGTTACTTAATGTTAGACGGTGTAAAGAAAATCCTTTTAAATGCCAGATATACAACAGCCAATATAAAATTAGGATGGTTACACATTTAGAACATAATTTAATGTATAGTTTAAAAAACAATACACACACACATATACATACACACACACACACACACACATATATATATATATATATATATATATATATTATCTTTATATATATATATATTTCTTGTGTGCGTGTGTATGTTACTGAACTCCTCCTGAACGGGTGGACCGATTTTAATGAAACTTTTTGTGTGTCTTCAGTTGGATCCGAGAATGGTTTAGATTCATAATTCGGTCCAATTTTAATAGTTTATTTAATAAATTTTTTAATAATAAATTGTTGTTGATGGTGTTTTATATTGGATCCGCCAGACTGCGTCACGACACGTAATACAAAGTGAACTGTTACTTAAAAACTGTGAATATTCTCAGCTGAAGTTCATCAAAGAGGCAGAAACATTTGTTCACATTTAAAATTTAGAAAGTTCATATTTTAAATTTGTAAAGTGCTTGATCAGTAGTGTAATGCAGATTGCAAAGATGAAGTTTCACCAATTGTTCTACGTAAACATTATAATATTACAACACAGCCATAATGTTTTTCTATTTTAATTCCAGGTTTTCCCGACAGTTTGTGCTGCTATCAAATTTGTGCGTTGTTTTGTAACATTCTGTAATTATTGTGTAAGTGCTAATTGTTATAATACATTAATAGAGATTGAAGATGTTTGAACTGCATAAAAAACTATAGTTATTTACTCAAGTTATTGAACTCATTTTGCAAATTTATTGAAGTGAGTATATTGGTCGCATACCTCAAATAACCTAAGTAGCATACAAATCAAAAGGTTGTGTTTCTATGTGTGAATATTGTTAATAGTTTAGATAATCAAGTTTTAAACTAATTGGATTTAAAATAATTTGTTGTAATTTACATTTTTTAATCTGCAGTCAGAATCGGTCACATAAGTTCAAATTAAGTAGCATACAAATCACATGTGTGAATAACAACTTATTGCTAATAGTGTAGGAATTGGTTTTAAATTAAATTCTGTTGGCCAGTTCCGATATTATACTGTAATTTTAAATTACTAATTTTATAACATGTATATCTTTTTAATTTACAACTTAATTTATCGTAATTCTATTGAATGTACAATATTTTTTGTTAATCCTTCAGGAATGTACATAAACAAATTAGATGGTTTTCCGATAGGGCTGAAGTATAGTAAGCAGCCACCATCACAATCGAATTATTGATATTTCTGAATAGCCTATACAAACTACTGAATTATTATAGTTATTTATTCGGTCAAATTTAATTAAATTTTTTATTATAAATTGTTGTTGATGTTGGAGTGTTTTATATTGGATCCGACAGACTGCGCTACGACACGTAATACAAAGTGAACTGATACTTAACAGGTGTGAATATTTTTAGCTGAAGTTCACCAAAGAGGCAGAAACATTTGTTTACATTTAGATTACATTATTATAAAGTGCTTGATCAGTAGTCTAATTCAGATTGCAAAGTTAAATTTTCCCCAATTATTCTATGTAAACATTATAATATTACAACACAGCCATACGTTTAATCAATAATAGTCTTGAAAGCATAGAGTAAGCATAAACATATAAAAATAACACCACTTCTTATTTCAATATATTCTGTACTCACTTTGGAGGATAGAGATTATCCAGATATAAAATTGGAAGTTTTAGCTTTTAACTGAAATTGACAGTTTGTGCTGCTATCAATGTGTGTGTGTTGTTTTGTAAGGTTCATGTTTCAAAAGTAAATACGGCAAATAACATTAAAATATAATAAAATGAAGTTATAAAAAGTGTACTACGTGGCCGCGTTATAAGTTTATAAACGCCAACAGGCAAAAAGAAGAAAATAAAAAATAAAACATCGTGTAATTATTGTGTGAGTGCTAAAATTGTAATACTACATTAATAGAGATTATTGGTCGCATTACCTCAAATAACCTAAGTAGCATACAAATCAAAAGGTTGTGTTTCTATGAGTGAATAACTATTGTTCACATTTTAGATAATCAAGTTTTAAACTAATGGATTTAAAATAATTTGTTGTAAATAACATTTTTAATCTGCAGTCAAAATTGGTCAGATAATTTCAAATTAAGTAGCATACAAATCACATGTGTGAATAACTATTGTTAATAGTGTAGGAATTGGTTTTAAATTAAATTGTGTTGGCCAGTTCTGATACTATACTGTAATTTTAAATAACTATAATGAAATTCGGTAGTTTAGATAGGCTAATCAGGAATATCAATAGAGGTTATCCAGATATAAAATTGGCAGTCTTAGTAAAATACACTTTTAATTGAAATTCGTAAATATTAAGTGTGCAGCGATTGATCAGTTAATTTTTTGTTTATAAATAAATTGTTTTTTATCTTGGTATGTTTTAAATTGGATCCAGCAGAATGTGCTACGATCGCAGTTTCAAATGTTTTTCTATTTTAATTCCAGGTTTTCCCGACAGTTTGTGCTGCTATCAAATTTGTGTGTTGTTTTGTATCATCGTGTAATTATTGTGTGAGTACTAATTGTAATATTAAATTAATAGAGAATCACATGTGTCAATAACTATTGTTAATAATGTAGGAATTGGTTTTAAATTAAATTCTGTTTGCCAGTTCTGATACTATACTGTAATTTAAAATAACTATAATGAAATTCAGTAGTTTAGATAGGCTAATCAGAAATATCAATAATTCGATTGAGATGGTGGCTGCTTATTATACTTCAGCCTTTAAATAACTATAATTTGGATCGTTATTTTAGTAGTTTAGATAGGCTATTCAGATATATAAATAATTTGATTGTGATGGTGGCCACTTATTGTACTTCAGACCTATAGGGAATACTTATTTAGTATATTAGATAAATTAAATTCTGTTGGCCAGTTCCGATACTATACTGTAATTTTAAATAACTATAATGAAATTCGGAAGTTTAGATAGACTATTTAGAAATATCAATAATTAGATTGTGATGGTGGCCGCTTATTATACTTCAGGCTTTACATAACTATAATCTAATTCGTATAGTAGGTATATAGGCTATTCAGAAATATCAATAATTTGATTGTGATGGAGGTCACTTATTATACTTCAGCCCTATCGGAAAACCATCTAATTTGTTTGTGTATACTCCTGAAGGATTAACAAAAAATATTGTACATTCAATGGCATTACGATAAATTAAGTTGTAAATTGAAAAAATATACCTGTTATAAAATAGTTTGTTTCAACTTTTTTACCTTCAGATTAAGTAAGTTTTCATTTAAAACATCCTCTACATTTCAAATCACTCATGTTATACTCACACACTATCGGTTGGTCGAAGTGTGATTAAATGTACATGTGATGAAGTTAGATATTGTAATAACTTTTTATAGACATTTTTATCAAAACAGCCCAGATTGTTACAGATTAATCAAAGTTTAAAATTTTCGAATTAAAGACGTGTGTACAGGACAACGTCTGTCGGGTCTGCTAGTATATATATATATATATATATATATATATATATATATATATAATGTAAATATATATAAACATTAATACTATATATAAACTTCTCGTTACAAAATAATGTCCTTTAATATTTCGGAAATTCAGAATTCAAATCATATTCTTCAAATTATTTTACTGGTAATAAAACAATGAAAACCTATCCTATCAGAGGATAAATGAATTAAATGATTAAATGAATTATTCATTGCCAAAATAAAAATGTAGTTTATAAGTTTACATGTAAGACCTGTGCAATGGATTATGTTGGATTGAAACAAACCCATTGCATCATAAGAATGAATAACATTCGTTGATCGCCTAAAAACAGGATAAAAAATTATTTTCCCAAGACGCATTAGGCCATCAACAAAATGTTTAACAATGTTATTCACTGAAAGGTATTCGCAAAGTACCTGAACATGTAAACCAAATTTACTTAGAAAACTTATAACAGGCCAATATGGAGTTCGCTTCTTCTGCATGTCACTCCATGGGATTTGACTGTCTGCTTGCTAAAATTATGAAATTGGTCTTATCGGTAATCACTATGGCAACGATAAAATATAATAATAAAACAAATTCTAAATAAACTTAGCATAATCATATGAAATCTACCATGTGACTCAATAACATATGTAGCTTAATGAAATAAGCTGTAAACTTGTAATTCTCCATAAAACCTCAACAATGCTTGTATGCGACACGTAAAGTGGCGTTCTCCTAAACGTATAAGTTTAAATATATGAAGAGGCTAAAATTTATTATCTATTTAGTGATAAATACATGTGATAGTATAACAGTTAAGTATATAAATATATGTTTGACATATGCATTAATAGTTTTCTATTACATATAACCTATTGGTGATAAGTAAGTATAACAAATAAGAATACATATTGATTTGTTCCTTTATTTGCCCTAAACCTTGTACTATGCGAAATCTACATAATATTTAATATATTAATGTATAGCAGTTAAATAACCCAACCATACAAATGATGGATAGCTAAACGTCTGGTAATGTATCCTGTCACAGCGTAATTAGCCACCATCCGTCGTCTCTACCTGAGCCTCTGTTTGACACCTAGCCCTTGTTTACATCTCAGTCAGTAATCTACACCTGAATCACCATGACATGCTGTGCATCGCGTAGAACGTATGGTCTCCCTAAGTTACGGCATTATATTTACTCTGCTTGATTATTTATAATCCATTCATATAAGGTGGCATTTATATATGCTTATTGCAACTGTCCGCAAGTTACCATACAATATACTATCTCAAAAGCGCCTAAACAAGGTTAATTCTTTTCATTAAATTGACGATATAAATATAAGTTTGTTCCTTGGCCAGCCTGGAAAGCATTTTCCATTAATATGGTGGCCGTTGGAAATTTAACAAGATAGGCCACCTAGAACTACCTAGAGAAAAAAACCATAGAAATGTTCCATAATTATATAATATTTCATCAATATTTTTTAATAAAGAATGTTATTTTTTTAATCTAGAACTGTTTTTGACATATCAATTAAAAACTTTCTCAGATTTATACACCTAAAATTCAACTTCAAGCATTTTTTAATGATGGTGCATGCAACTCTACGTGATTTGTTTTAACATAAAACAGGATTTTTACATAAGTTTTATAAGTAACTATGATAACAACGGGAATATCACAGCATAAAAGCATAAATAATTTTTAAATAAAAAATACAATCGAATTTTAACGTGAGAGATAGTTGCACATTTATCATAACTACCACATTGAAATGAGCTAGGCCTGTAAACTTGATAGTCTATATTTAAACTCAGTGAAGCCTGTTACCTGACACGTACAGGAGTACGTGCCTTGTATGGTGCGCTATACTTATTTACAAACCAATTTAAAAATTAAATGTTTTATTGGTTATGATTATTGGATAATTGTGAGTTTTCTTTTGTGAAATAATAGAAAATTTTATTGGTTAGTCTTTACATTTTATTTTATAAATGTACGAGCATTTTAAACAAACATTTTATGGTCAAAGGATTACTTCTACTAAATTTTAGAGGGGAAATGTCACTTTATAGATACCAAGAAGACGATAACAACGATGGCACAATTTGAGCATTGTTTTGAAGTAGCCGCATCAGAGAAAAACAGAAAAAAATTATATGTTATGTTGTCTGGAGGTGTTTCTCGGTAACGTTTCACACCCAGAGACTTTTGTATGCATAATGTGTCTCTTTGTACAATGGATAGAGTTCCCCTTTGTTTCCTTCAAGTAAAATTTTATCTACGTCAAATCTGATAAGTAGTAGGTATTTATCCAATCGTATCATGTGTCCGTATGAAATTATGGTCAGTAAAATCTTTTAAAAAGCATTTCCTAAAAAATAAAAAAAATTGTTCCATTATAATTACTGCTACCATTTTCAAAAAAGGTTAATTTTATAAAAAAAAAAACATTTTAGAAATACATCGAAACGCCTTTTGTTAAAGCCACTGTCATGAGCACTGAAATAACTTTTAAATTTTGGTAACAGTTCATATCAGAGAAGTTGCAATAAAAAGTTTGTTTGGGAACCTTAGACCGTTATTTTAAAACAAATAGAGATAACAGGTTTTTGTCTCCATACAAATTATTTAGAAAGAAAAACCTTTAAATTATCTTCAAACATAGCGTGTGTTTCTGTTTGTAAATTTTGAGAATCAAAAGCTCTAGATTTAGCCTTTTGACCGCTTAAGATTTGAGCCGGGTGGTGTGAAGCAACCTGTATTATCAATATGGTACTATATCACACAATTTAATTCCTTGCATAAATAGGTTTTAATGGTTAGGATCATTAATAAGTTTGTTTGAGATGTAATTTACGCATTTTTGAGATGTAGTGTACGCAGGCAAAACGTAATATTACTAGAATATTCCTGCTTACACAACTAGGTATATTACACTGCAATCTTGTGCATAATATGGTCCAAGCATAACGGTGATAACAAATTGCTGTAATTAGCGAGTGTGAGTGTGACAATTTGTTTGGTAGTTGAAAATTTATATTGCTATATCTATAGGTGCACTCATAGCAAATACAATTTAACAATATAATATATATATGCATACCTTTTAATATCGGAATTCGGTATTATATAATACAAATAGTCTTGTTGAAAATTATGTATTTCGTAAATATTTTCTCATAGTTAAACGTACTTTATTATTTAAAAAATGATCATTCATTTAACTAACCGGTATCACACTTCAAGACTTATATTTTATTTACAGTTTGTAAGGCAGTTTTACTAAACAATTGAGATACCGCTTAGTAAAAGACTAACATACAATTACGTATGTAATCATAAGTAAATTACGACAGTTGAAACTATACAATTATTATTAAAATATAACTATACAACAATTTCGTGTAACAAAGTTATTATAACCTCATGTTGTCTTTAGATTATACTAATTCCAATTAACTTTATCCATTTGATGATTTTATTTTATTTCCCAAAGATTTGTAATTAAATACAACTTATACATTTTCACAGTATGTCATTGCCCAGATAATATGTATAAATATAAGTATAATAAAAATACATAAAAATATATATTTATGTAAGAAATATAAGTGTAATAAATATATGTATAAATATGTATATGTATAAGTAGTAACAATTTAGTTTACTTTTAGATGTTATTATTATAGATGTCACAATATATTCTTTTTTAATGTTTAATATAATTTTTGAGGCAACTAGTTCACTGAAAGGTTTCTCTTACTAGCAAGAGAGATGTGACTAAAAAAACTGTTGACATTTTACTGTATTGAATTTTCTTTGTTTACCGCATTATTCATGACAAAATATATACAAGAACAATAAGACGTCAGGCTTTACTAATTGCGAATATGTTTTAGTAACATATAATGACAACAAGTTATGGATTTATTACAGTTATATCAGATGACTGGCACCATTTAACAAAGAGTACTTTGCATTATTAAGAGTTGCAATTGCATTAAACAGCGGCAGTAGCAATTACTCTCTGTAACGTTTCTTTAAATAAACGAATAATGGAACTAATATGTGAACACAAAACGGCGAGCCCAGTGACGCGTGGTACTGAAGCTTTTAGTGAACGGACTTTATTGGGCTCTTCATAGCAACTTCATATAACGCTTTTATGAGAAAACCCTCCTTTAATGCAGTTATCAGGTTGATTGTTAGGAATTTATCCAGGGAAATATCGAGGGCTTGTTAAAATAGTTCCTTATTTTATCCTATACTAATTATTTTAGAATTTAGTACACTATTATTTATATTTTGTGATATATAGCATCAATACTACAAAATACTATTTAATATAAAACAACTTCAAGATGGAAAAAATATAAGTATTCTCGCACATTATAACACTGGTTAGATGAGCAATTAATTTGTCTATTACTTATATGGCTAGCCCATATTTAGTCTGAGATATTCTTGAGCTGCCTTATATTAGATTTTTGTATTACTGGCTACTCACTGATGAGCTCAATGCGAACCGTGTTTTGTAACAGTACATCTAATCTAAATATAGACCGAATTATTTGATTTAAATAATTTTGATGTCATTAAATCTTGTGATAAGATACTATAAAAGTTGCTTTTTTTAATCGTATAATACAATACCTGGTTGATATGATATTTGAAGTTAAAAGGGTTTAATGGTGCTAGTTTGTAAATATTCTAGATAACAACATAATATTTACTTTAAACTATCCCTTTGTCTTAGAAATTTGGCCATGACTTTCTAAGATTTACTAAATAGGTGATTAAGATAATAACTTTTCATAAAAAACCACACACATGCAGATAGAAAAGGACATTAAGCATTATAGAATCATGTTTATATAGTAAAATGTGTGCCTGCATATGAGAAATAATTTGATATACCTTGTCCAGAGAGTTAGATACAAACCATGAGTAACAACTTATTTATAGCTAATTGTTATAATATAGTTTTACATATTAATTATATTGCATTGATTTACTTTTATTGCAGTATTATTCGAAAAAGCTGTTTTGAGCACTAGAAGAACTACGACTCTACAAAACTGAAAGTAAGCCCCGAGTACGTGTTTTGTATATTATTCCCAAATGTTAATATTCTCCTAGGAAGTGTTGGAAAGTTTTATTTAAACGCCACAACAAACTTCCTATTGCGGTCAAAAATCTCATACCTATGTTTTTCTCAACGTCAACTGTATCTTAGGCTTTTGTTTTTAAAATATAAACCCGTTAATCATCTAAATCAAACCTAAATTTAGTTACAGTTCATATTTGGAGTACCTATTTATAATATTTCATACCTAAATCAGAGATGGTACATTACATATTTTTTATTAATTCAATAAATTATTGATAACTGAGTAATAGCAAAGCCAATCACTCAGAGATCTGACAAAACTTTAGAATTTCTGTACGCAGAATATTTAGAAAGCTTAGCAATGGAATTTGAATTTATCTTCAAGCTTTATTTGCATAATCGCAACTAACTTCGTGTTTGATTACTGTATAAATCCCTTTAAGTATGTGAGCGTTGCGAAAGTCTAACTCTCATTTAAGCTACAATTTATACATATGAAAGCCAATTCGTAAACAAAGTCAAAGCCTTGGGTAAACTAGTAGACTAAAAGAGCAAACTTGGCTTGTTGGTTCCCTTATGATATGATGAATAGAAAATGTCGTTGCACTTAGACTTCATCGATTTTTTCTAAGGTGGCAGGATATTCAGCATGAGTGAGGATGGGAGTAGGTGCCATATACGGTCGAAAACCCATGAGGAGTAAAACAGGGCATTATTATTTTTTCATTCACCAACAGTCATCCTCCACAATACACTAGACCTATCGATTCACCCTTACACCCTTAGTGTCTCAAAATTTAAGATTAGTAGTGTGCTGTTCCTGGACATACAAACGGTTGCCGAGATGTATGTACATAAATTTTTTCTGTATCTAGTATAGGTTTAACTTAATTCTGAAAAAGTTTACTGAAGTTCACCATCAAGAAGTGAATCCTCCGTACAATGGCACTTACCGGAAATTAGGAAACTTTATATTCCATAAATTTCCTAATCTTTAACTCCCGCATTTTAACAAAAAAAAAAAAAAAAAACAGTAAAATTACGTTAAAATTTTTTAACCATTCACCTGAAAGATGTATTTGACATAAGATATATTTTATGCTATAACATATAAACAGTTAAATCTTGAAAGGCATAATGACTGTAAAGGCAAATTAAGTATATTTGTTATGTAATACAGCTGATTTCTGTGCACTGAAATGTTTTATCAGTTTCATGAACTGGTAGACTTAATGAACAATACAACTTTAAGGACAGTAAATACCGAGTTGACGCCACTGAGCTGAGTTACTTTAACCTAATAACGCGCTGAACTGTAAATTTGTGATAAAGGTTGGCATAAACTATCGACATTATTACTAATAATCTCTTTTTACGGATTTCCCTTAGTAATAACGTGAAATTTTATCCTAATAAACTTATCCTAAGTGTGAATCCGATATTTATTTTTTTGTTCAAAAACTACTATGTGTGGAAAACTGTTATTAATTAACCATTTTATAATTAATTTTTATACAGAAAGAAAATTATAGTTTTATATTCCTTGGTATAATGTCTAAGTTTAATAACATATCGTCACTTATAACGTCTAATCTTATTAGATATGTTATTCAGGTGATAGATTACTGTATACAAATAAAAAAAGAGAAGTTGTTTAACCCTTTACTGGAGATCACAATAGTAACAGGGCTATTACTTGGATAAACATTGAATTAAAGTTTTATTTCGAAGTAATATACTTTCTAAAGTACAAATATTATGAATATAACAAATTAATAGAAACTGCGATAAAATATACTCAAAAACTGCCTAGAAATGTAATAACTTTTATTTAACTAATAGTGTTTTAAGGATTATTTTCACAGGAAGAAGTTAACAAAAAATTGATTTCTTCTAGTTAACTTGCGAGATAGTATTAAAATTCTACCGACAAGCTAATTTATTTAATTATAAATAATAAGAAAAGTGTTGTATTGTATTAACAATATGTGTATATAAGTAAAATAAAAATTATTCTATAAAGTATTATTGTGTTTTAGGAGTTAATAATTTCAAATATTAATCAAATTTGGGCAAAAAATATTTTTTAGTTTCTGTTGTCCCAATTTATTATTGTTTTTAGTAAGACATACTCAACATTAGAACGTATGCCTTTGATTACGATATGTTAGTATTAAAGTTTACCACACATTTACGACACTAGATATGGTTACTTACTCTGTACTTGACTTACTCTCAAATTAGAGCACACGATTTGAATTTAGAATCTAAAAACTATGTTTACATTTGTAGCTATCAAATAAACATTACAGGAGATAGGGAGAAAGAACGAAATAAAAACGAATGCCTCAGGAAATGGAGGCTTATCTGTCGAAGTAGTCTTATCTTATCTCAAAACCGCTTTCCTAAATTCTTTCTGATTGTTAGATATGAAACTGCTGATAGAAACTTGTAGTAAATGGATAATAATCTTTGAAACATAATAATTTAGATGTTGTTAACACACTGATTAAGCTACAAGAGAAAGTAAATATGTATTTTACCATAAATTAATAATTTCTTTAAAACTGAAAGTTGATATTTTTATTTTAACTAGGAAGAGTTTGGTCTTTGCTGTGGCGAAAATGTAGGGTGTTAATTACGATATCAGCATTTACATGAAACGACAATATGTATTTAATAGTTACACAGTAAACAACTAAACTTAGTGCATAGGTTTGATGTTAAAAACTTAGTTTTTTTATCAATAAATACGTTGTAGGGATAATTAAAACGCACAGATTAAAACAAATGCCATATTAACACAGAAGCCTAACTAACTATCCCAACACATACAACATAATTTTATTGTTACTTGTTGGGTAACCTTTAACTATTCAAACACTGGTATGAAACTTAATTTACTTAAAGTAAATCTTAATGTATCATGTGATAAGAAAGCTGTGAAAGCTAATTTCTACAAGAATTAGTTCCATTGCGTGTTATTTGCGTGTCAACTTCTATTTTGTATGATTTTCTGTCTGTCTGTACGAAAAGCATCTAGAAAATGAAAAGAACTATTTTTGACTTCTTGCATGTAACCCTGAGATTACCTACCGGTTACGGCACAATTCCCATTGGTTCTTGCAGCACTTTAAACTATAAGTCTGAGTTTTATGGACTGTTATTCGTCATTATATTAAAAATTTACTATATACGAGTACCAAGAGATGAGACGACTACAGCACCTAAACAACACTAAATAATGTTAAAACTCTCAAAATTTAAACATGTCAACGTTTCGAAATTTTAAAGTTTAATCTGCCCACAAATATTTCTAAAACAATAGAAGCTTTACTTAAAGTTATTTTACTTTCCCCTTTTAACTAAGAGAGACAAGATAAAACACATAATTTACATCAAATATTGAAAGAGTATAAACCAACCACTGATTCCACATAAGCGTATTTTGAATATGTTTTTACTAATAAATAAGCCTTATTCAAAAAATAGTAATTAAGTTACACGTAAATATT
Organism: Homalodisca vitripennis; assembly: GCF_021130785.1. Taxonomy (NCBI): domain Eukaryota; kingdom Metazoa; phylum Arthropoda; class Insecta; order Hemiptera; family Cicadellidae; genus Homalodisca; species Homalodisca vitripennis. The sequence continues at coordinate 217,421,584 of NC_060207.1, read as the reverse complement.
GTTAAATAATTATTAGGGACATTTTAACACATAATAATTACATTTTCACGTTGAAAGTTTCATCACCAAGCTGTCAAGGATGTAATTTTCTTTTTTCAGGTGACAATTTTTATATTTTACCTATTCCATCCCACATTGTTCCTGCCAGCTGTTGCCATCATCCATCTCGTCATTGTTTAGAACTGTGGGAATCAACAACTGGCTAGGATCCGTAACTCATCTTACATTCTAAATTTTTACTCAAAATATTACTGTATTTCTTGATTTAATAAAATGAAAAAATATACATATAGAACGTTTTATGTGAGTTGGCTTAACCATTAACTATTAAATTTAATATACCACGGTCGCGGTTCACTAAATGCTAGTTACGAAAAATGCAGAATCACGGTATTCTTGGTTGGACGTTAGCAAAATCTATAACGTAAAGTGCTGGGACAATGTAATTAAGGTCTGCGTGACTATGTATATGTTTGTATTTCTGTCCACACATCTCTATAATACTATATACTTTAACTGACTTTCAATAAAACTTCATATTTATATAAGCAAAAACTATTTTACTCAACGTGTTCACATTGGTTTATGAGTAAATAATAAGTGCAATCGAATTATATATTAACATGTAACGTAATAGAACATGTAGCATAATAAAATCATCGTTTAGAAGCTTAGGTCGACTAAATGACGATACATGCTATGGTAATCCATTACTTCAATGTACAAGTGATGGATGACAGATCGAGCGGTAAAGCACTATGCCACAGCGTAATTAGCCGCCATCCGTCGTCTCTGCCTGAGCCTCGACTCCCTGGCTTAGTTTACATCCCAGTCACTATGGTAGATCTGAATCAACATGAAGTATAGTGTTCACAACCTTAGGTAGGCAGTATAACGGTACGTACTATAACAATGCAGGACTCCAACTACATAAGCGATGGATGACAGATCGGCCAGTAAATTGGCCCGTCACAGTGTAATTAGCCGCCATCCATCGTATCTGTCTGGTGTGTGCTTGACCTTGTTTACAAAGTCCCAGTCGCTTATGTTGACCTGAATCAACATGACGTACAGTGTTCTGTACCTTAGGTCATTGTCCCATTTGTACGACTGATGCAAAGATGGACACACCTTTTTTGGTATGTTAACTGTCTTTAGTAAAACTATTTACAATACTGTACAATAATATGTAACTTACATTAGTATATGGTACAAATTATAACCTACACTATCCTCCTGGTACATATAATGGTCATACTATTTCTGACTGTTGACTGTTTTTAGTAAAGATAGTTTCAATAATAGACAGGTAAGTGTGAGATCCTAAATAGAACTGTGAATGTGACATAATACATTTCAAATGGACTGGCATTCCATACATCATGCCTCAACGAGCCATGCTTTCTCATACCCTAGTCTGAAAACATTTATACCGTACATCATGTTATAAACAAATATTCAGATATCTTAAAGTTTTTCAAGTCATACCTGAAGTAGATGGTTTTTGAATTTTAGGATTTTAGTTTTATATATAGTACATGTATAAATGTCATCCATAATCACACAAAAATGATAAGCACTATAAAAAAGTTATAGTGTTTATCACTACATATGCGCTATATACATATAGTAGCGCACTCACCTGGGGAGTGAGAGATCCGTGTTGGATTCACGGCGGAGAAATTACTTTTTTCATTAAATAATATTGAACTTATATATGTATATATATAAATATATATATATAATATATATTCCATCAGGAAATCCACGCAAATTAAACTATGACACTCAAAATATATTAGAGCGTAAGTATATCTCAAGAGCCATTGGTTAACTCTTGTTGACCAAAATATATTACGATTGCTTATATTCCTTTTATTAGAATAACAATGCAAATTCAACTAAGGTATTAGCAACAAAGTTCATTAGAACAGAATTTCTCATATTCGCGCAAAGCTGATATAAGAGCCAACAGAAATTCTCTAAAACTTATATACTTAATCGTAATACTGAAACATATATATATAATATATAAGCTCAATTCTTATTCAATTTTACCATGGGTCCTATAATCTATTTTCTATAATCATGAGCTTTTAGTTAGAAGGCTACATGTGTAACAGCTAGTATTGAATAATATATATGTCGAGGTTACCTATGAAATATTTATTTACATAATACCGCAAGCATAAGATCCTTCGTATGAAAATGTTCTCCCAAACCAGATCTGCTACACACAATCTAACAAATTTTTATAACATATGGTGGTTTTAACTTACTTTAAAAGTCACGTGTAGGTCAATTAAGTTGTATGCTCTTACTAAAAATTTAATTCAATTAAAAATTTTTTTAGGAATCATATGAGGTCATTTTTTTACATATTAATAAATAATATGTTTAATCTAAATAAAATAAAAATTAAACATCTTATATTTTAAACTTTTTTAAAATAACAAAAGTAACAGTTTAAAGGGAATTTATCACAAATCTAATGACACCAGATTTATTTAATATCAAATGATTAATACGTGGATACACGGTCATATTAATGTTTTATACCAAATATACCAAACCGTTCTTCTGCTTATACATATTGCACGGGTGGTCTGCCATTACCGTATTATTTATATTTTTTATGGATTTATTATATTTTGTTATACATATTCTTCTTCTGCTATACATATTGCACGGGTGGTCTGCCATTACCGTAATATTTATATTTTTTATGGATTTATTATATTTTGTATCCATTTTCAATGCATGATTATGTGTGAGAAACCATATTTTTACATAAAATTTATGAATGAGTAAATGTTTAGCCACTTTTCCAGGATTTGCGTATTTGTTATTGGACAAATGTTTACTGCTTTTACTGTACAAAGGAGAGAGTCATATAATGTAATATTTTAATGTAGTTTATTTCATAGTTTACACGTAAAATGTTTGATATAATTCTCCTGACATTTGAATTACACAATAAAGGATTCATTACGGAAATTAACAAAAAATACGAAATCACGAATATAAAGCTTGGAAGGAGTTATATCAACTACGTACTTACCTGCGTTCAAATGATAGAGGAGTAATATAATTCTCATGAAGATATATCATGTTTTTATTTTAAAAGCCATACGTTTTGCACACATTAGGAAATAAGAAACTGTCATAAGTTATAAATTCTAAAAAAATAAAAAAAATGTGGAACACGTTTATAAACTTTATATTCTGTTTATATAAATTAATTTAATGTTGAAGCCAAACAAATATCAGAGATGGAAGTTGTTGAAAATCCAGTCGCATGCCCCACATCCCAATTTGCAGCAAGTCAATATTTTTAGTGACCCACTTTCAAGTAAACAGGTTCTTGCAATGTTCAGAATATTAAACCATTTTAAATCGCAATCCAGTAATATATTCTATAACCTTATTTCTGACAAATATATAATAATGTCACAATTAGTGTAATATTATTTATTTATGATGTTTGTTAACATTTTGTTGAGAAGAAACGTTGTGTAGGGCTTGAATTTAATATTTCCTGAATTAGCGGAATAAAAAAATATCATTCATCAATGTAATCTTCACAAATAAAATATTTTTTAATTCCTCATAAATCATAAAACTTAACGAAGGTTGATTATTGAGAAGAAGTCAAACACGTTTTATTTAATTAACTTACATATGCTCCATTTCTTATAAATAGATATTCCATAAAGCAAAGAAAATAAAATATAAGAGCACTGACAACTGAAAAATATATGAAAAATGAACAATATGAAAGCCATCTACAAAATAATTCTTGAAACAAAAATTAATAATGCTTTAATACGCTTATATATATAAATATATAACATATAGACTATATATGTGTGTGTGTGTGTGTGTGTTTTTGTTTGTATGTATATATGTATAAAACATTATATTTTTTATGATTCAAAGATACAACCTTTTAAAATTGTTTAGTTATCAATTGAGTTATTTCTGTATTCTATTACAATAGTTGCATTGCAATACCTATCAGAGAATGATAAACATTTCACCAAAGTAAGGAAGAGAAGCAGCTATCATTAAAACATATTTATCTATTTCTCACGGGTATATGAAGATTAGAATTAAAAGATCTTTGTATTATTGTAATTATCACACGTGAAAATTGTTTATTTCCCCATTTAGAAGCACCTGCTATTTACCAAAAATAATTTTCTGAAAATACAATTTTTCATGTTAGTATAAAATTGGAAATCGTTAAAACGTTTTTACAGTTCAATAACGAATTTAATATCTAAATGTTGGTACAAGACGTCAAATGCTAGTCGGATTGGTATTGGGAATAAAGAAGGTTTTGATTTAAGTCTTTGATACTCGTTTTCCTTCAAGTTATTTCCTTCTTGATGCCACACCTTCGGCTCAGCTTATTTGGCACTGCTTCAAGCCCGTTTTGAAGTCGCTTTTTAAAACTGGAAAAGTTACTGCGTCATATTTTGTTTTGGGGATCACAAAAGTTGTCTTTTCTTATAATACTGGAAGACAAGAAGCGAGCGAGCTTTTTTTACAGAGGTGAAACCCGTTTCGGGACAAATTTGGAGAAAAATGTTTGATATCCAAATAATCAGTCAAAACGTGTGAAATGACAATTGTTTTTACTTAAACCCTCACTTATTTATTCTACTGTAATGCTTGATGCTTTTGGTCACAAATGTCTGTGCTATTCAATGTTTACGATACTTCAATTAGTCGTGGGCCTACACAACACTCACCACTTTTGACCTGCATTACACAACGTTCAAACCACTTATAAACTTCCATTCCAATTACACTGTCATTTATATCGATGTATTAACTTTATTTAAGGATACTTACTTTATATATTCATATGTTTTACAAAACCTGAATAGAATACACCAATTAATTTTTCCTATACGTCAAAACGAAAGACCTATCGATACCCTTGGAAAAAAAAAAACTAATACTATCACAGACCTAACAGGAAAGACCCATCAAAGTTTATTAATAATAAGTTAGGGGAAGGACAAAGTTATTTTTATGTACAGATTCATTGTCCTGCAATGATTATTATTCAAGATGTGAAACCAATCCAGATAATTTTTCTTTTTAATTATGAACAGTTACAAACAAATTAGATCTCCCTAAAACACTACGTCCACATAACGAACATTTCCTATAGCTTCTACAATTATAATGGACTCCGCTAATGGAGACTTGTAAAAGTATCTAAATTTTGATGTTGCAGTACTAACTCTGCTAACTCATTCTGGCACAAAAAATTATTACTGTGTACTTTGTAATTTAATCTACACTTGTAGGAACAGCGTAAAACACAAATTTAACATTACTGTAATTCTGAAAGAATTGCTTGTCTGTTTCAAACTATAATACAAATGTTAAACGTGTGTATATTTTAAAAGGATTAATATGTAGATTAAATGTTTGAATGATATTTTCAATCATCCGTAAACACTTTAATAATTTCCAGTACCTCCAATGCAAGAGATATATTTTTTAATGCACCTGAAAAAGTATACGTTATACGTACTGTATCACTACCCTAATTAAAAAGTTTGCGTTTGTGAGATTGAAACGGTACCGGACAGAAGCCAAACTGATATTAGGGGTGGAAGTTGTTGAAAAGTCAGCTGCTGGCTCTACATCAACTTTTTGGCTGGTGGCCACCATACTTAGCGACAACAACTTTCACTTTTACACTTTTTGCCAGGCCTATTTCCTGAGTATTAAAACTCCTTACAACTACAGTCCTATTTTAGTTACTTAATGTTATACAAATAACTAACAACTAGTTGTTGTATACGGCTTCCCTCGTGAGTAACAATAGTTACAAAACTTAAACTTAACTTAACACTTAAAAATTACGTAAACATTTATATACATAACATATATTTTACCAGTAAAATAAGTATAAATATATTAATAAAATTATATAATTATATTATAATATATTATACATATAAATATTACATCATATTATTAATATATTAATAATTTTAAATATATAAAAAACCATAATATCTAATGGCTAGTTAACTCAATTTAGTTTTAAGACGGATCAGGAAGTCATTTTGTACTCTATAAGGAGACAAACTGATTTTTCTTTAAATTAACAGAGGAAATTATCTTTAGTAATACATATTTGTAATTTATGCCTTTTGATCACTGTACTGTTTGTTTGATGAAATGTAAAAACTCTTACTGTTGTAAATAAATATATTGTACTGAGGAGTTTGGTATTTGAGTAATATCCGCAGACCAATATTTTTGGAGCAGGTTTTCTTACCAGGGACATAAAAAAAACATTACTAGAAAGAAAATTTAAGTTAAAGAAAGTTTTTTTATTAATGTTGTTTTTTTAGGTTATTTCTATAAGAATCTGTTAAAATAATTGCTGTTTCCGGATAGAAGGAACGTACCAGAAGTTTTTATGGTAATTCTTTTGGTATGTATTTTAAGGGAATACGCTTTCCTAGCTGTGGGTAAAATTACGATATCCCTACAAACATAAATGGAAATATGCTCAGACTACCGTGAAATGGGTGATGTATAGTTACAAGCTCAGTATTACTATTCTATGAAACTAGGTTAGCACTCCGAAATGGAATATTGCAATAAAGTAACCGTCTTTCCAAACACTGCCATTTACATATATTTCCAGTTTTGATAAATTATTAAATCAGCATCATTTGTATTTGAAAATACTTCATTTAAGATCCAATCAAGATCTGAATTAGAATTTGATAATGCAACATCACATAATCCATCAACTATCACACAACTAGAACCCACTTCAGGAGAGTACTGGTATCAGACCTGTATGAGCATACACACGTTAACAGTTCACCAGTGATTGATAATGCTAATGGAGTTTGTGTGTTGCCAACTCCGCATCCATATATAGCATCCGTATCCATACTCAAGATAGAACCGTTTGCATACAAATTATCCTCACATTGAAGAGCTCTGTTTCCAGCTAAACTAAAGCGTACTAGGTTCCTTTAAAAAATCTGAAATATAGTTTTCATAGTCTGGGTTCTACTTGTGTATTGCACTTTTATATTGGTCGGATAGTCGGAACTGTATTGTTTCGAAGCACCAGCTACAAGGCAACTGGAAATACATTGGCTATTTTCCAAGTGCCTGCTTCGATTGTCACATGACACTTGTTTAGTGACACCCAGTATCGTTCTGTTTTATTTCAGTAAGGCTTCATGCTAAATTTCAGGATATAGCTCACTTTATTCTAGAGTCGTCTCCTAGATATTTAGGTGGACAGAATCATATAGAAGAGAGTCTTACGTCCTTTAAATAAAAAAAGAGAAATTCTGTCAGCCTACTCACTTATAAGCTTTATTGACGCTCAGCTAGTTCCGCGGTTGAACAAGTTTAATGCAACATTTAAAGTTTATATCCTGAAATATTTTTCTAGATACCATACAACACATATATTTCATTAAGTTTTAATACCGGTGATTATATCATCCATGTTCCGGTAAGATAGGGAGGGTAATGCACTACATAAGACAAATAGTTTAACACCAAATCGTTTTAACACTGACTTTCGTAATTATTATTTTTATTTTTAATAAATTACTGTCCAGAAAGTAATCGATATAGTCAGGGTACGTATTTAAAAGTGTCATATCTTTAAATGGCATTTGTATTCAGATTGTTAAAAAAATGTATTAATTCCACTGTTTTCACGTCCCATCATGATTACCAGTATGACCGATGTAAAAATTATCGCTAACGCTCAGCCAAATCCTATGAAGGGCACCGTTATCTAACTCGAGGTTGCCTAAGTAAAAATGGAGCTTCATGGAAAATGTCATGTCTATAGGTTCACTTACTGGTTATTAAGCGGATAGAAAATCATATATATTATATATAGACAGGCAGAAAGATGTAAATGAAGTATATTTGGCTGACGCTCAGCCAAAAAGTGATTTATATAGTATACAAATCGCAATAGTAATCCGAAGAACTTTAAAAAGAACAGCTGTATGCTCTTACAAGTGACTCAGTTATGCGATGATCGCAATAAACCCTTTTTATAACGTTTTATTTTAGTTTAAAGACATCTATAAAATTTTTCAAAATAAATTTACTAGCTAAAGGACCAACATTATAACGATTTTATTGCACTTAACCTAAAAATTATATATATTGGTGGTATCAAAACTGAAATCAAAACATCATGTCAATTTAACACCCTGTGTTTAATTTTTAAAGTAGTAGTTTAAAACTCATACTAATTCCTCTGAGAACCTTGTCTTTTTAAACTAATTTTCCAGATTGTTTGTACTTAAATGTATTACATAAGTAAAGGGTAAAATTAAAATAACCTTTTTTATAGATCCTAGTTTTTCTTGTAATCGATACTGTAAATACTATACATTGTACCTTATCAATACAGCAGGTATCTGTTTTGCCGTTAATCTTCTGAGAATAGGACATTTATTGAACTAATACTACATAATATGAACAAATCATTAATAATTTGTATTTTACAACAAACTATACTTTTTAATTTAATTAATATATCGATCGTTAGCAACGCTGGTCATTTTAGAGCATTCATTGAAAGAATAATTAAATGTAGTTATAATTTCCTTATCATAATACACTTAAACCAATCGTCGTAAATAATTGTTTTACAATTTTCATATAATTAGGTACTTTTCGATTGTTTGCATTGTTAGAGGATATTTACCTATGTATAAATACACTAGGTCATTTTATACAGATGAAAATAGTTATAGGCTCCTTGACTAAAGAATTTATAAAACCAGTATTGAAAATAATATAGGCATATATTATAATATCACAAGCAATATGAAGTGATTCCATGTACATTTTAACTATACCGCTGTATAAGCTTTCATAATTTAATAAACTTTAACTAATGATCTAACACTGAAATTCATTTAATCTTCAAATAGCAAAGAACTAATGTTACTGACAACACTTATGTGTTTCTCTAATGAACGTTATTCTTTTTATTATTAGGTCTACATTGATAGAAATCATTACAAACAAATATAAAATGGGAACAACTGACGTAGAAATCCATTCAAGACGATTTTGACACATGCCATTGATTTTCTGTTTTTGTAATAGCATAGAATGTTTCTACATTGAATTGCAATTGATGACTTGGTAAATACTGCAATAAAATATAAAAATTACAACTGCATTTGCAGAAGTTTATTTCGCTTTTTTAGTACTTCCTTATATGTATCTTTAATTACGAAATCGTTGTTTATATTGTAATAATGTAATAAAAATGTGAAATGGTGCCTATGAGTATTGTGTACATGTTTGCCCCAGTACCTATAAACCTAGATCACCCAACCCCTCTGGCAAACAAACAAGTCCAGAAGCACAAATAGCGGATTATTGGATTTTATATCGGCGCCCTGTTATTGAATACGTGATCCACATGGTTACTTTCCTTCCATCTTGGAGGAACATCAGTATTTATTCCAGATAAATCTTTATATTGGAAAAGTTCCATATGGCATTTAGCAACCTACATTTTAGCTCAGAAGGCATTGTAATGTTATTAATTTAACCTACCAAATAGTTGTATTTCCAACGTTTAAAATTAACGTTTTAAATTAAAAGGTTACAATATAATGCAACCATCGGGAGTTTATCAGACGTTTAGAAGATTGGAGATATTCTACTTTATCCTTAACTACTGACTGAAGATCACTAACTAGTTGAAGGCAGCCATAAAGGTATTCAGCTTGTAAGATTAGTGCTCTCTTAGACAGAGAAATGGTTATTGAGGCAAACAAGATTCTTTTCAATTCTCACCAATAACCTCATAAATGTGTTCCCTGTTACGACATATCGTATCGTAAAAATATGATATTTGTTCAGTACAAATTGTTAAGTAGTAACATCTTTCTTACGCTGACACTCTTTCTCAGAATTGGCTCTTTGATGAAATAATGCTGCCTCAAACATTCCAACGACTGGTGAATTAATGAATCATCCAACTAATACATTCGCATTTTCCATGATCTAGGAGTATTGGCGTCTAAATTCTAGTGTGAAAATCTAATCTCTCTCTCTCTCTCTCTCTCTCTCTCTCTCTCTCTCTCTCTCTCTCTTTCTGTGCGCGTGCGTGCGTGTGTGTGTGTGTTTGTGTGTGGTCAATTAGGGCGATTACATTGATCTTACTTCAGAACTGCCACTTTGATTCATTCAGAAATAAATTTATTAAAAATTATTATATTTAAAAAGAACTTACAGGGTAACTCAAGGTTATGAGTCGAATTAAAAATTTTGGACACGTGCAATTATTTACCAGAAATTATACTTCTAAACGGAAAAAGAACACAAATTTACATACCGTTAAATTCCGAGAAACCGTGATGTATTTGTGTTGCTACCCCTTGTTATGTAAACAGCTTGTTGTTTGACGTAACATTAACCAGGAAAGTGCTGAACAGCGTTTTGTCAGCGAGCACGAGAGCTAACAACCCCTCGTGTTACGTCATATTGTTGCTCATTTGTGCCAATCTTTCAGCAGTTCATGTCAAGTACAAGTACGGCTATATAGATAACGTATTATAATTTGCTATGCTACTATAATTTAGTATTTACGCGAGAGTACCAATATTTCTTTCTCTTTTCACTATTTCTCAACTGTAATTTAAAGTATTTTAATAAAGTAATATTACATATTAATATCCGATACTGCATCGATTAAGCAACACATTTGATTTATTGTATTAAATACACACAGTTAGCTACAGCTTCGCATGCAAATAACCTTGCATAAATACCATGCGCATAAACTTTTTAAAGGGCATTACAAACAATCCTGAGATAAGTAATAGTCACAGAAAGACGTTCCAATTTATTCCATTTTAGATTTTAGTTTCAATTTGGAGTTTTAAAGTAGGGGAGGGGACCAGTTTTAAATGGTACCTATCAAATAACTAGAATTTCCCTTCAATAATCTGTGACTTTTAATGCCATACCTCTATCAAATTCAGTAACAATTTAACTATTTTTAGGAATCTCAATGATTAGGAATCTTTAAGTCTCAGTACCTAAATTTTCTGGTAATGCAATTAGGATTAATAAATGGTGGAAGTCTATATAACATTGAAATGGAAATAGATAAAATGGAGGTTAATATAATTACAATGTGCATGGTTAAGCGCTTCAAATTTCAAGCGAAATTCCGTATGTTTTTTATTTTAGGTTTTGCGAAAGGACCCTCAGAACGTTCATGTAAAATTACAGTACAGCCGGTTCAATACAAGCGTAAAAGCTAAACAAAAATGTCACTTACAATAGTAATAAAGCTGAATATATGTTTTTGTGTGAACCGTGAAAAAGTTTCCTGTTACATTTAAAGACTAAATAATTAAAGTAAAATATTACATATTGCAGATCTTATTTATAGTGGGTTAACCAATGACAAAATAAAATATGGATACAATATATTACAGTATATGATCTTTATACAGGTTTAAATTGGATTGTAACACCATACAATACATACATATGTAATACTTGTGTACCCTGTGAATAC